>NC_141026.1:24132500-24335000 GCF_052040795.2 Danio rerio | reverse complement strand
GGATCGAGGCTGTCCTCAACAGGCCATTCTATTGTTATTACACCACATTTCAGAATTTGCATTGTTTTGTTTTATGTGTAATTTTTAGCAAAATCTGGGGCAATTTCATGTCAACAACACCTTTAGAAATATATTTACCAAGTAAAATCATGACATGTTCAATACCTATTTTCAATATTTAGTGATTTTATTTTTATTTGTAGGGAACCTATGCCTTCATTAAAGTTATGATTAAAGGTGTAAGTTTTTGACTCTTGTAAAGCATAAAAATACCATAATATGTTTGCAGATACTTAGGAAACATGCTAAGATGCTAAGAACATAATTGTTTATATGAAAAACAATGCTAAAGTCAAGTTATTATCCTTTGAAATTGTGCATTACATGTCAGAATGTATGTCTTTGTTTTGGTCTCGATAACCCACACACTGCCAGTTTACCCAATTATATTTTAGCACCCTGAATTGCCACTGTATTTCATTTCAGTCATGAAGGCTGCATAGATGTATGTGGCCACGGATGAAAATGCGACCTCTAGAAGGCAGCAGCAGACTCCAAAATGAGATGCAGATTCAGAGTTATATAAATCTATATGATGTAGATTTTAAATTACAAAAAATTTAAATATTACATATGTAAACATCAGCTGACGACATTAAATTACCACCATGTCCTAACAACAAGCAACACACAAGAATCCAGCGATAAGCTATTTGGCCTTCTGCACAAGATGTAACATGAGAGAAACATTTAAAGACTAGCCATTCAGAAGAATAGTGCACTCTAACTAAATGGTAAGACTTATATACTAAATAATACATATTTAATTGATATTTATTGGAATCGCGGTTTAAATTAGAGCTAGTGTTTATTTTATTTCCAAGATTTGAGGTAAACTATCAGCTGCTCCTTTTTTTTAATATGGCAACACATCATGTAAAATGGGGTTCAAACTCACATTTGTAGCATTAAGCACTGAAAAAATAAACAGTACCCCAGGTAATTATTGTCATAGATGTTTATGCTGTTGTTCATTTTTGAGAAATTGAAACCATCACTAAAATGGAACCTTCAGGTTATGATTAGGACAAAACCTACTTTTAATATGGAAAATATTAATTTTATCGTGTATCGCTTGTAGCTAGGATATAGTGCAGACTCTATAGTCAGGCAAACTCGCTCCTGTTGGTGTCATCAATCTGGCAACCAGAATTTCCATTAAGAGAAGGGGCCAGGTGGAAAAGTCTTTTGACTTTGGACTGTAATACCAGTCCACCTAGTTCAACCAGTGGGTGTCAATCTTACATACTGCACCTTTAAAGCTTGACAGTGGTTTTGAAATTGTGATATACAAGGTTTGAGCTAACATCAACAAATAATAGTTTAATAACATACTAAAATACACTACCATGTTGGGCATTTATTGTCAAATTAAATATATACAACCCTAAATCAGAAAAAGTTGGGACAGTACAGAAAACACAAATAAAAAAAAGAAAGTAGTGATTTCTAAATTTACTTTGACTTGGGTTTCATTGCAGACAATATGAAAATAAAATATTTCATGTTCATGTCTGGTCAACTTCCAGTCATTCAGACCTGCGACACATTCCAAAAAAAGTTGGGACTTAAGTAATTTAAAGTAATCAGGTAAACTAGTTCAAGATTGCTGTAATTTGAAACAGGCAATGTCAACAGGTGATTTTAATTATGATTTTAAACAAAAAGGAAAGGAAGCTCTATGTTTACAGTGTCCAGAAGCGCCGTCGACTTCTCTGGGGTCGGAAGCATCTGAGATGGACATCACACAGTGGAAATGTGTACTGTGATCAGATGAATCAGTATTTCAGGTATTTTTGGGGAGAAATGGATGCGGTGTGGTCTGATTCAAAGAAGAAAAGGATCATTTAGACTGTTACCAGCAACAAGTCCAAAAGCCAGGGTCTGTCTTGGTATAGGGTTGTGTCAGTGTGCTTGGCAAATATGACTTGCTCTTCTGAGATGGCACCATTAATGCTGAAAAGTTCATACAGATTTTGGAGCATAATATGCTGCCTTCTTTTCCATGGACGCCCATTCTGCACACATTACAAAGTCCTGGCAGAGGAAAAGAATACAGGTACTTGACTGGTTTTTCTGCAGCACCGACCTGTCTCCAATAAAAAATGTGTAGCGCATTTTGAAGTGCAACATGTGACAACAAAGACCCCACGGGTTGTCCACCTAATGACTTGTTTGCAGAAGGAATGGGACAAAATTACACCTGAAACACTTCATTGTTCATTGGTGTATTTAGTTCTTAAACGCCTAAGTGTTGTGAAAAGGAATGGCAACATTACAAATTGGTAAATGCTTTACTATTCCAACTATTTTTGAAATGTGTTACAAGAACCTAAATTAGAATATGTGTATGTGTGTGTTTTTTTTGTTTTTTTTATGAAGAAAGCATTAAATAATGTGCTGTTGTATTGTATTGAAATACAAGTCAAGATAAATTTAAAAATCACTTCTTTCTTTCTTTTATTTGCGTTTTACTTACTGTCCCAACTTTTTCTGATTTGGGGTTTTAGGAGGTCATCAAGTAGTGATTACTCAAGTAGAAACCCAAGTTTGCCATTTTAACGTACAGGCCAGTTAAACTCTTTCACACCAGTAAACAATTTAATTACAATGTTACTCTTGAGCAGAGAAGGGTCTAAATAACTTAAGCTGTTAGAAAAAAAAAAAAGTTAGAAGAAAACAATTAGCTAGAACATAATGCAATAACCCTGTAATTAAAGGGGATTACACACAAATACTACTGTGTGCATTAAATAAAAAATGAATATATTCTATACAGCAGTTATCTCACCTGAAAAAAGGTCAGCTCATTATCGTTTAGGACTCCATCATTGTCAGAATCTGACACCTTAAAGATTCGAGTAAGCGCTAGAACACAGGCTGTTCTCATCTGCGGAGGGGAAAAATTTTCTTTGGTTTATTCCCTTGTTCATCAGGGGTCACCATAACAAAATAGATCACCAATCACTCTCCCATACAGTATGCTTTACCAGCTGATGTCCTTTCTGCATCCCAGCTATGACAGTGCATCTCCCAGTGCTGGGAAACACCCACACACAAGTATCCCATGCATTATTGATTAATAAAATGTTCTCATATATAAACAGAAATAAGAGACCTCTTTTTTCTCTGGGCAGTAGAGTGGTCCTGTAGGGTGAAGGACGGCCTTCTGTGCATAGTAAAACAACTCTGAAATGTTCTTCAGATTCTTGGCTGAACACTATTAAAAAAAGATTTTAAACATTTTAAATCCTATTATCCAAAATATAATATTGAACATAATTTAATATTAAATGCATTAGCAAAAAGAAAATGATTATTACTGAATTATAATTTTATACAGTCAAATGATTTACACAGGCGATTCAAATCGGAGTATTTTAAATTTCCAAATAAGATTAAATGCCTTGCAAATGACAATCAGGACAAACATCATTCCAGTTAACAGGACAGAACATTAGTTTCATTTATTAGAGTTTTTGTGTGGTTGTTAAGCACAATATTTATCAAGTATATTCTAGGAAGGCAAGATACTTGTTTGTTTCATATTTGTTAAACAAAGAGGTGAACATAAATGTTATTAGTAATAAATTAATATCTTCCTCTGTTTATATATTCACATTGACCAGGGGTCTGATTTCTGAAACTTGTGTAGACACCATCCAAGAAATATATGAACAAATAAATGTAATAATATGAATAAATTTAAATTTGTTTGTTAATCATTATGGCTTATTTAAAGTGGTTAAATTAAGTTGATATTTAAGTGAAATATGTTTATTTAGAGTTTAATACATCTGCGCTCACCAAGTTTTTTTTTCACAACTTTTTTGTAGGAAGCGCTGTACACACATTTTTGCATACACCATATTTATAAATGAGACTTCAGATATTTATGTAATTGACAACAAACATTATTTTCTAGTATGTCTCAGAATTAAACTAGCTGTTCAGACTCCACTTTGGTGTTGGAGGTGATAGAGGTTAACACTTACAAAATACAGTGCCTATGAAAGTATTCATAGCGTTTCACCTTTCCACATTTTTTTATGTTACAGCTTTATTCAAAAATGGATTAAATGAATTTATTTCCTTAAAATTCTACACACATTACCTTTTTTTTTTAACTGTTGCAAATTTATTAAAAATAAAAAACCTGAAAAATTAAATGTACATAAGTATTCACTTATAAACACTTATGCACCTTTGCTGTGAAGCTCTGAATTGAGCTCAGGTACATTCGGTTTCCACTGATCATTCTTGAGATGTTTCAGCATCTTAATTGGAGTTCACCTGTGGTAAATTCGGTTGATTAGACATGATTTGAAAAGACATACACCTGTCTATATTAAGTGCCAGGGTTGACAGTGCATGTCAAAGCACAAACCAAGCGTGAAGACAAAGGAATTGTATCTAGACCTCAGACAGGATTGTCTTGAGGTACAAGGCTGGGGAAGGACGCAGAAATATTTCTGCTGCTCTGAAAGTTCCAATGAGCACAGTGGCCTCCATCATCCATAAGTGGAAGATGTTTAGAATCACCAGGACTCTTCCTAGAGCTGGCCGGCCACCTAAGCTGAGTGACTGGCGGAGAAGGGCCTTAGTCAGTTAGGTGATCAATAGCCCGATAGTCACTCTGTCTGAGCTCTAGGGTTCTTCTGTGGAGAGAGAACTTACAGAAGGACAACCATCTGTGCAGCAATCCACCAATCAGGCTGGAATGGAAGAGTGGCTAGACGGAAGCCACTCCCCATTTGGAAAAAGACATCTGAAGGATAAGAAACAAAATTCTCTGGCCTGATGAGACTAAAATTGAATCTTTGGAGTGAACGCCAGGCGTTATGTTTGGAGAAAAACAGGCACCGCTCATCACTAAGCTAATACCATCCCTATGTTTTTCAGCAGCATGAACTGGAAGACTAGTCAGAATAGAGGGAAAGATGAATGCAGCAATGTACAGAGACACCCCGAATGAAAACCTGCTTCAGAGTGCTCTTGAACACAGACTGGGGCGATGGTTCATCCTTCAGTAAGACAATGACCCAAAGCAAAGTAATGACCAAAGGCTGTGAATACTTACGTACATGTGATTTTTTCTTTTTTTATAGTCATAATGGGGTATTGTGTGTAGAATTTTAAGGAAATAAATGAATTTAATCCATTTTGCAATAAGGCAGCAACATAACCAAATGTGGAAAAAAGTTAAGCGCTATGAATACTTTTGGATGTACTGTACCTATAAATTGTTGGGAGCAGGCTTTGTGAATGATTGATTTAATCAGAAATGTAGTGCATTTTCAAATCTCTTTAGAGATGTTCAAACAGGTTCAATCTGGACTCTGGCTGGGCCACTAAAGACATTTAAAAATTTTCAGTAGTCACTCCTTGTTATCTTAACTGTGTGCTTAGGTTTGTTGTCCTGTTGAAAGATGAATCATCGGCCGAGTCTGAGGTCTAGAATGCTTTGGATCAGTTTTTATCAAGGATGTCTCTACACATTGCTGCATTTATGTTTTCCTTGATTCTGAACAGTTTCCCAGTTCTTTCCACAGATAAATATCAGCCCCTGGTTTCCTTCAGACAAAGAGTCCAATCCTTATTCATCAGACAAGAGAAGTTTGTTTCTCATGGTCTGAGAGCCCTTCAGATGCCAATTGTCATACTCCAGGTAGTTTTTCCTTTCTTCCAAGAGAAACGCTGGAGCATCAGAATGACAACTGGGTCCATCACAGTCACCTCCCTGAGCTTAGCCATCTTTCATCAATCAATCAGTTTGGCTAGCATGTCAGCTCAATTAATAGCTATGAATAGGCTCCAAACTACTTCCATTTATGGATGATGAGGGTCCCTTTCCTCACTGAGACTTTCAATGCTTCAAAAAGTCTTCTGTACCTTTCCCAGATCTGTACCTTAATACAATCGTTTCTTAAGAGGTCTACAGCATTTGAGTGTTTTTATAGTTACCCAGCCATCCACAGCTACTTACATGTAAACACCAGCTCTGCATTGCATGGTAATCTACTATTGAATGATGTGTTTTTCTTATTAATGCTGTCCAAATAATAGGTTTAAGAAAAGGTAAAATTCATTCATTAATTCATTTTTTTGTCGGCTTAGTCCCATTATTAATCCGGGATCGCCACAGTGGAATAAACCGCCGACTTATCCAGCACATTTTTTACGCAGCGGATGCCCTTCCAGCCGCAACCCATCTCTGGGAAACATCCATTCACACACACTCATTCACACACACATGCTCATACACTACGGACAATTTAGCCTACCCAATTCACCAGTACCGCGCGTCTTTGGACTATGGGGGAAACCGGAGCACTCGGAGAAAACCTACTCAAATGCAGGAAGAACATGCAAACTCCACACAGAAACACAGAGGCTCAAACCAGCGACCCAGCAACCTTCTTGCTGTGAGGCAACAGCACTATCTACTGCACCACTGCATCGCCCAATAGGTGAAATATATTGACAAATTAAATTTAATAGGCTTCATTTTACTTGATTTTTTATATATTTAGTCAGTCTTTGATACCCCAAAAAATTGTTCCTAGTCCAACTGATCAGTACAGTACAGAGCAAAACACAACAATAGATCATTTTCAGTGGTAGTGTTTACAGTCTGCTCTCTATTATGATGACGTCGTGAAAATACACTTTTCTTTGGACTTAATGTCTAGGTTTACGCTGTGAAATTGTGCACCGTTAACTGTGGGACCTTATATAGAATGCTGTGTTGTTTTTTTTTAAATCATGTTCAATTAACTGAATTTATCACAGGTGGACTCAAGTTGTAAAAAAAATCAAAGATAACCACTGGAAACAGGATTCACCTCAGCTCAACTTTGAAGAGCCTTGCCTCTCATGGCAAAGGCTACAAATACTTATGTATATGTAATTTTTTCTCTCAACATTATAATTATGGGGTATTCTTTGTAGAATTTGAGGAAAATAATTAATTTATTCCAATTTCCAATAAAGTAAAGCGCTGTGAGTACTTTCTGAGAGCACTGTATATAATGGTTAAAGGAGAGGTGAGAAGACATGTAGCTATTCACTCACTCACTTTCCTTCGGCTTCAGGTTGCCACAGCAGAATGAGTTGCCAATTACTCTGGCATATGCTTTATGTGGTGGATGCCACAACCCAGCACTGAAAGTACATTAACCATTGCTGGGTTTTCACATAAACATGTTCCCAATAAGATGTGACTATGCATGGCTTAACATACCTCTACACATGTCTCTATCTCTGTGTATTTGTTCATGATGGGGAGGACAGTTTCCATACTGCTGTGCTCAACTAGGTCAGATTTATTCCCCACAAGAATAAGAGGAACCCTTAAACAAACATAAAATCAAGGAGTTAAAGGTAAGCAAGCATAGTCCATTTTTAGTATGAAAAGAACTAACAATTTAAGCACAATCAACAAGTTTTTCCTATTGAAAATATTTGGTCATGATACTGCATATGGTTAAAATTCATTGTAATTAAAAGGAACATGTAACATTTTTTGAACAAATGCCGCACACTGAACCACAAATACATCCAGCTGCCAACCTGCTATCTTTGTCTGTCCTCTCATTTATCAGGGGAATCCAATGACTTGTGACCTGTGACAAGGAAATTATGTTTTTAAAAATATGAGAGCTAGAGACATATATTTTAAGACCTGTTCACAACAACAAACTGTAAACTGTAAAAACAAACTGTAAAAAACACATAGCAATAGTGTTTCCACTTGCGTACAGATTTGATCATTTACCCACATGGAGATTATGGAAAAATTCAGATGTAAACAACAGCATGGGCAGCACAGTGAATCAATCACAGAAGGACTTGGCATGCAGAAAATGGTGTATTGTTTTGACAAACTGAATGTAATCGGCTCCCTTCTGCTTGATTTGTTACATCTTTGGCATTCTTTACTACTTTAGTAGTTTTTCCTCTGTGCAACCAATTAATACAGTGCAGCAAGGATCAGCAAAAAAGTATTTTTCATTCAGTTCAGTGTCAAGGTTTACTTTCATTGGAATAACTTTCAGAGTGTTTACAAAACTGCATGCCAATCTGCCTTTATCACTTTAAAAAAACTCAAGCATTTAAAAAAGACAGGCAACCTAACTGCAGCTCTGGCTCCAATACAGAGATTACCTCTGACAATCTTTTTCAATCATTTGTTTTTTTTACAAGTGACATGTATAAACCATTTTGAGGGATGTAAACTAAAACAACGGTTGCAATGCATTTCCTGTTTTACATTTCTAAATTCCATAGCTTCTGAGAACCCAAAAAGAACCACATATTGATAAATAATGTTATGATGGCTGTTTAAACATTAAGGTATGATTGAATTGCACTTACAGTTATGAAATGGTTTTAAAAAAAGCAAGAAATGTTCATGGGCCAATGACATGACCACATTAAAATGGTCTATACAAAGACAAGCAAAATACTGCACTTGCATATTGTCATGGATCAAGTAACTATTTTTATTCTTTCATTATTTTTAAAAAATCAATTTGAAATTCTCTTACCTTCTCAATAGACTTCTGGTTGTTCACAGAGTAGACTATGCATATTACATTGGCCTAAAAAGGAGAAAGATATAATTTCTGTGATGAATTACAAAAAAAATATTCTGTTGTGATTTGTGAATCCACATCTTACCTTTGATATTTCTTGAAACAGCTGTTCATCTGTTTGTTCAGCTTCTGTGTGCATTTAAAAACACATTGTAAGCTCCTCTCAATAAAGTAATTTTAAAAACATTATTTGTAAATTCAGTAAATTTTGCACAGACAAAAAAAATAATATATATATATATATATATATATATATATATATATATATATATATATATATATATAATAATATATATATATATATATATATTTGTAATTTACACAAAATGTTAATAAGAAATATATATCTCCCTATCAAACTTTCGCTGCATTGTGAATTGCTGTTTGACCCAAAGGAGCTGTTTACACCTGGTAAATTAATTTGCATGGCAATCTGATAATAAAAAGCACAGTTATTCCCTCTGAAATGCATTTGAGATTGATATAAATCCAATCGCTCAGACCTCTTCAACAGAAGGCCACACATGAGACGATGTTTAATTTAATTTTTGTTTCATTTTATTTTTTTCAGCAGTGACATTTACATTACACTGAACTGAACTAAACAGAACTTCATATGTAAAAACTGGACTGAAACAGTCTCAATTTACTAAAACTTCATTGTAAAAACCCAATAGAAATAAAGAATCAAATAAAGATGAACGGATGCTAATATATTTATGATTTTATATGAAAATATGGTATTATTATTGTTAACTATAGCACACTCAAAGCATGGTTCTGTATGGAACCTTATGAAAAGGGTTCGATTTACTATCAAAGCGGGTTCTGCTATTGATACAAGCTAAAGAACCCTAAATTTTAGAACAATTTTTTATTTATGATGCCTAAAAATCACCACTTCACAACCCCCCAAAGCCATTTAAATGTATTAGAGGACCACTTTAATCAAACTGCTGTTGAAATACCTGAATAGTCCACTATATGAGTGGGGACTCTCTCTGGTGTGACATCTGCTGGTATAGTGATCTCCTCAGCTCTATAAGGAACCTATGGTGACAAAAACATCCATACTGACAGCAAACTGACACCATTGCAAATAATAGAACTATTACAGATGCTCTAATAATAATAATAATAATAATAATACATACCACAGCTGGGAACTCCTCACTGACAAGTGACATGATCAGGGATGTTTTCCCAACTTTAGCTGTCCACACACAAACACACACAGTAAAAAAGTTATTGATGTTCTCGCAAAGAAGCATTTCATGTTTCCTTATGTCAGCCTCATGTCTCACATGGGAAAAAGGAGATTAAAGTTACCTCCTGATCAACCCTGAAATCCTTAAAAGGGATTGTTTATTCAAAAATAAAAATGACCTTGTGTGGTTTTCCAAAAAAACATATATATATTGTGTGGAATGCTGGTTGCCCATTAACTTCTACACTAGTTTACTAAAATACACTGCACAAAAAACAAAGGAAACACTTAAGCAACACAATGGAACTCCAAGTCAATCCAACTTCTTTGAAATCAAACTGCCCACTTAGGAAGCAACACGAATGGATAATCAATTTCACATGCTATTGTGCAAATAGAATAGACAACAGCCTGAAATTATAGGCAAGACACCCCCAATAAGGTGGGTGGTGACCACAGATCACTCCTTAGTTCCTATGCTTTCTGGCTGATGTTTGGGCACTTTTGAATGCTGGTGGTGCTTTCATTCTAGCGGTAGCATGAAACAACCCACACAAGTGGCTCAGGTAGTGCAGCTCCTCCAGGATGGCACATCAATGAGAGCTTTGGCAGGAAGGTTTGCTTTGTCTATCAGAGTAGTGCCCAGAGCATAGAGGCGCTACCAGGAGATAGGCCAGTACATCAAGAGATGAGGAGGGCATAAGGTGGCAACAACTAAGCAAAATGACTGCCAGAGACCAGCAAAATGATATCCAGCAGGCCACAAATGTACATGTCTGCTCAAACAGTCACAGACTCCATGAGGGTGGTCTGAGAGCCTGACGTCCACAGGTGAGGATTGTGCTTCGCAGCCCCACTCCATGTAAGATGTTTGCCATTTGCCAAAGAACACCAAGATTGGCAAATTCGCCACTGGTGCCCTGTGCTCTTCACAGATGAAAGAAGGCTCACACTGAGCACATGTGACAGTCTGGAGACATTGTGGATAGCGTTCTGCTTCCTGCAACATCCTCTAGCATGACCGGTCTGGCAGTGGGTCAGTAATAGGCGTGGCACACACATACTAATGAGCCTCATTTTGACTTGTTTTAAGGAGATTATATCAAAGTTGGATCAGTATATACTGTTTTTCTCCTTTAACTATGAGTGTGACTCCAAATCCAGACCTCCATGGGTTAATAAATTTGATTTCCATTAATCATTTTTGTGTAAATTTTGTTGCGGGCACATTTAACTAAAGAACAAAGCATTTAAAAAAAGAATATTTCATTCAGATCTACGATGTGTTGTTTTGGTGTTTTAGCACTATTTATCAACCAATAAATGAATGAATGAACGGTTAATACAACATTTAAAAATTTCTTAATGTACTGCAACTGATTTTATTCAATGTCTCCATATTCAATCAAGCTGATATTTATTGGCCCACGATAACTAAACACTTAATTCTGTAAATCCGGTTTACAATTAAAGTTAGGCATAACATACATTCACCATATTGTATAAAACTAACCAATTGTTTTCAGTCGGGATGCAATGTGCTGTCGTTTCAAGAATAAAGAACAGGACAAAGATCACAATGCAGTGACAGTTGTAATCATTTAACGTGGTGTGGACAATGCAACAATTTAATCGATAAACAGTAGAAAAAGACGTTGATTAATATAAGGCTCAACTATTTTAGTCAATGGTCATTTTGTTACATAAAAACAAGGATTCCGTTAATAACAAAAGACTTACGTTCTCCAACCAGCAAAATCCTCACGTCCTTTCGCATGTTTTCCACTTCTGAAGACAGATCACATTTACCAAATAATAATTTTCAAAAATGTATAGACGTTCACAGCAATGCACAACTAACTACATTAAATAACATTTTTATAATAAACAAACAAAACGACTAGACCCTGACTTAAAATATATATAAATATATTTTAAAAATAAAGCTTTATATGATTTCTCAATGTGATGGAGATATAGCGGCTGTCGTTATCTGGTTTGATGTAACACACACACCTCCCTCTGACCTCCAACATGTCTACGGGTTTCACAGAGGGACAAACTACGGAGGAAAACCATAGGAAAACACAGTTTTCGACAGTTGAAAGTCAGTTCATCAAGGTGCACCCAAAACTCGCAGATTGTTTAAGCCAACATTATTAGTAGTTTTATTTAATAATTTTACAAAATACTGTAACAAAACTGAAACAACAATACATATTTTCTCTCTTTAGAATGATAAAGAAAGGCTACAGTAGGCTTGGTTTTAGAGCTGGTTAAAGAGGTGAAAGAGACCGAGACTGGTATTTTTTTCTGTTTTACAAATTTACAGTGAAATCAATATATATGTTAAAAAGGGATTGCTCTTCTCATATTGGGATACATTTGCTGCATATGCCTAAGATTTACTATGTCTTTATATAGGAATCTTCTGGGTTATTAATTTTATTTTTTATTTGTTTCATGTTGACTCTTGTTCTTGGTTTCCCAATGCTGTGTTGTGGCTGGAAGGGCATCCGCTGCGTAAAACATGCTGCAACCGCTGTGGCAACCTCTGTATTTGAGACTAAGCTGAAGGAAAATGAATGAATGAATGACTCTTGTTCTATGTCTTTATCTTTTGTTTCTCTTAATTGAAGAGGGTTATGCAACATTACTAAGAGGAAAACTATTTTCTTGTACTTGAAGAGCTTTAATGCAGATTTTTGTTTTCTACAAGAATGCCATTCTGTCACTTAAGATGTACACTTCCTGACATAAGTCTTGTCGCCTATTCTTGTCGCCTATTTTTGCCTAATTTTAGGAACAAAAAATAACAACTTGACTTAGTTGATCATTTGGTATCAGAAATGGCTTATAAAAAGGCAAAGGCCCCTAGATTACACTTATTTTACCAAAATAAAATATGCTCATGTGGAGTATTGTAAACAGATGTAAACAACGTATAATAGTTGTTTAAAATTGTGTTTAGTATGCAAAAAGTGCCTAGTGCAATTGGCTGGCACAGATTGAGTGTAATTGCACACATTAATAGTGCAAACTGGGACAAAGAATATAATGTGCTATTGAGCAAAAAAGGAAACAGCTTATGTTCACTGGCTATCCATTTAGAAGTCTGATAGCTGATGAGGAAAAAGAAGAGTTCTTGAGTCTGGCAGCCATGCGTCTAACATTCCTATCACTGCCCTGAGGGAAGGAGTGTGAATATTCTGTGTTGTGGGTGCGTGGGGTCTTTCAGGATGGAGGCAGCTCTCTTGTGGACTCCGCAATGGTAGATAGTCTGCAGAGAAGGCAGTGGAATCATGATGATCAAGAGAACTCATTAATAAAGTCATTTGGAATGGCAAAGAAAGTTTTCTTGCAGGACTCCCAGAGTTCATCAAGATTCTTTGGATTCATCTTTAATGCCTCCGCTTTCATCTTACCCCAGATATGCTCAATAATGTTCATGTCTGGTGACTGGGCTGGCCAATCCTGAAGCACCTTGACCTTCTTTGCTTGATGTGGAAGCTGAAGTATGAGAAGGAACGCTATCCTGTTGAAGAATTTGCCCTCTCCTGTGGTTTGTAACGTAATGCGCAGAACAAATGTCTTGATACCTCAAGCTGTTGATGTTACCATCCACTCTGCAGATCTCTTGCACGCCCCCATACTGAATGTAACCCCAAACCTATACACCAATTTTTCCTTCACCAAACTTGACTGATTTCTGTAAGATTCTTGCATGGGTCCGTGAGGGTTCCATGCAGGTCTGCTGCGGTATCTGTGATGATTTGGATGCAGTTCAACAGATGATTCATCTAAAAAATCCTCCTTCTGCCACTTTTCCAATTAGAAGTCAAGTTATTAATTGTTGTTTTTACAACTGGGATTGACGACAAGACTTTTGTCAGGTACAATTTTGGAGGCTGCAGTGGGGACTGTGGTCATCACATGGCATTACTAATTCTGCTGGGGTTTATACTTAAAAAATGATTTAAATGGAAATTCTTAAGATCTGAATGTGATATGTCTCAACACTACATTTTACTTGCCCTTGGAATTTTAAATGTAAACTACAATTTTAACTTTTTGATCTTTTTGATTTCCCAGAGATGGGTTGTGGCTGGAAGGGCATCCGCTGCGTAAAAACTTGCTGGATAAGTAGGCAGTTCATTCCGCTGTGGCGACCCCGGATCAATAAAGGGAGAAGCCGACAAGAAAATTCATGAATGAATGATCTTTTTGATAAATTAGGTGATCGGGTGATTCATGTTAACCATATATTTTAAGTCTTCTCTAATCTTTGGTGGTGATTTCATGTCGTCCTGAATAATAGATTGGATAGATGGCCTCATTAAGCTGGGATCCTTAATCCGTACTATGTAATGACTTTTTTAGAAAAAATTTTCCTTGTTTGATCTATGGAGAAAATCTCATTCAACACATGAATGCTTTACTTGAAGAAACAAACTTTTATCTTCTCAATCTAGGATTGATTATCGACTTACTTCCAGTAATTTAGATAACATTGTCATTGATATAATACTATTACTGTTCAGCATACTGTACAGTATCCCTCCTAGATTTTCTTTGAGATGAGGAGTCAGACAGGGATGCTCAAGCTTCCTTTATCTGTTTTCGAGAGCTACCAAACTTATAAATATAAATATTAGAGAAAGCTCAATGAAAGGAATATACTAATAATCATAATTATTATTATTAATGTTATAGGGCAGCACGGTGGCGCAGTGGGTACCTCAATCGCCTCACAGCAAGAAGGTCACTGGCTCGAGCCCCGGCTGGCACTTTTGTGTGGAGTTTGCATGTTCTCTCCATGTTCGTGTGTGTTTTCTCAGGGTGCTCCCCCACAAGGTCAAAGACATGTGGTATACTGTAGGTGAATTGGCTAGGCCTAATTGTCCATATTGTATGTATGTGTATGGATGTTTTCCAGTGATGGGTTGCAGCTGGAAGGGCATTCGCTGCTTAAAACAAATGCTGGATAAGTTGGTGGTTCATTCCACTGTGGCGACCCTAAATTAACAAAGGGACTTAGCCGAAGAGAAAATGAATGAATGAATTATTATTATATAAAATTTTATTTATAGTGCGCTTTTCTCAGACCCAAAGCGCTACAAGGCATACAGTAAGAAAGCAGAACAATAAAAAAACAGTAAAAACATCACAATAAGACAATAAGATATGAACAATAAAATTGAATGATTAAATTGACAAAAATAATCAATCGAAGTTAAAAACAATGGTAAAAAGCTGAGTCTTGAGAAGTTTCTTAAAACAGTCCAGAAAAGCGGCCTTCAATGTCTATTGAAAACACTGAAGTGGTAAAAAGGCAGTCAGCGGATGATACTGTTTTGTTTTTGAAGGGCGCTTCACAAAAACACTTGAACCCTTTTTTAAAGTCTCAGGTTTTTACTTTAACATAAACAAATGTGAATTATTGCCAGTGGGTAATTTTTTTGAATTTTTCATTTGTAATATTCCCGTGAGAGAGAGAGAGTGTGACATACAGTAACTGGAAAATAAAATAATTAAAGATTTATCAATTTTCTTCCAATCACTGAAAAAACACAAAAGGTACCATTGGCTACGAAGAGCTCCTTAAAGCAGAAGGTATTTCTATAAGCCCAGTCTATTTTTGTTGATTTAACACACAAACTAACTAATTGATGGAATGCTGACAAAAGTTCTTTGAAAAAAAACTGATTCTATTAAAAAATTATTTATGCTAAGTTGAAAAGTGGTCTAAATTTTAATACCCTAAATACCGATTTCTCTCAATGGGTTTTTCTCTCATATAGGTGCTTTAGAATTTTTTTAATTTGTAATTATAAAATTGAGAATCTCCACGAAGTTCTGCCCGCATAGTTTTTTTTATTTGAAATAATAGCAATATCTTGTACAAAAATGAATAAAATTTTATTTACAATTTGTTTAGCGATGAGCTGATATTTAAGGGACATTATTTAAATTTAGACTTTATGGCAAGATACCTATTACATAACAGGAATTTACTAATTTTATGTAATGCAATTTTCCATTACAAATAAGGCTAAAGAACTATAATTTTTATTAATTTACCCTACAAAAACATTTCTACAAAAATCTAAAATTGATATTGAGTTAAAATGCTGTTTTGTGAATGCTTTAATGAAACTATTTCATGTTTATTTTGGTCCTGCCAATATTCTCAACCTTTTTGGATGAATGTAGAAGCTTTCATTGCTTATAATATTTACAAATATGTTCCTTATCTTATAAACGTTATTTTGGGTGATTATGTTAAGGATCGATCACTCTTTAAAAGATCCTGGTTTTATTATAAACTTTATTCTATTATCACACAAATTTCACATACACAGAAAAGCAAACCTCTCTTTATGGTGCTAGACAAAGAAATTAAAATTCATATAAAAGTGATTTAAAAAAATCGTCTAAAAACAGAAAAGCAACTAAAACAGTTCATTTACAGTTGAAGTCAAAATTATTAGCCCCCCTTTTATTTTTTTAAAATTCCTAAATATTTCCTAAATTATGTTTAACAGAGCAAGGAAATTTTCACAGTATGTCTAATAATATTTCTTCTTTTAGAGAAAGTCTTATTTGTTTTATTTCAGCAAGAATAAAAGTAGTTTGTAATTTTTTAAAAAACATTTTAAGGTCAAAATTATTAGCCCTTTTAAACTAGATTTTATTCGATAGTCTGCAGAACAAACCATCATTATACAGTTACTTGCCTAATTACCCTTACCTGCCTAGTTAACCTAATTAACCTAGTTAACCTAGCCTTTAAAGGCCACTTTAAACTGAATAGAAGCGTCTCGAAAAATATCTAGTAAAATATCATTTACTGTCATCATGGCAAAAAATAAAATAAATCAGTTATTAGAAATTAGTTATTAAAATTATTATGTTAAGAAATGTGTTGAAAAAAGCTTTTCGATAAACAGAAATTGGGGAAAAAAATAAACAGGGGGGCTAATAATTAGGCAAGTTATTGTATAATGATGGTTTGTTCTGTACACTGTCAAAAAAATAGCTTAAAGGGGCTAATAACTTTGACCTTAAAATGGTTTTTAAAATATAAAAAACTGCATTTATTCTAGCCCAAATTAAACAAATACTTTCTCCAGAAGAAAAAAAATATTATCAGACATACTGTGAAAATGTCCTTGCTTTAATAAACATAATTTGGCAAATTTAAAAAAAAAATCAAAAAATCAAAGAGGGGCTAATAATTCTGATTTCAACAAAATATTCTGAAATAACGGAGTGCATAACTACTACAAACTATTCCAATCTATTATCCTTTATCCAACATTCAATGTTTAGGAAAGGATAAGGTGTTTTGTGTTAACCCATACAGCCAGAAGACAGGTCTGACAGGGTGAGAAAAACTGACCTTAAAACAGTGCAATTCAAGCAGGTTATCACACAAACTCTGAAAGTACAGCTTTCCTTTAGCCATGTCCAGAATTACTCGCACATTACTAGGAACACGATGCTTAACAGAAGTCTTTAAATCATTGTGCCAAGCACCCAGTTGCCCGCTGCTCCACTCCAAACACCAAGATGAGGAAGTTCTTCCCAACCTATCCCTACGCATCAGACTGGAATATGCCACCCCAACAGCCCATCCAGTGCAGTGTGTTGTGTCCACATCCCAATAAAAGCATCCTCCTCCTAATTCCTGATTCGCCATCCACTGACAGGCATCGAAACGACCATGCGTAGTTCTTCCTTGGTGCCCCAGGCGTGTTGCCAAACTGCGTTTCTCTGGACAAAAAATGAGCCGCTTGTTTCCCAGTTCAGGACAGAAGGAAAGATCAACAAACTTTGCAGGAAGAGCAGCTGGAAGAAAGAGCATATATGATATCATAATTTAAATATCATAAAGATACAAATGCAAGAAAATGACAGTTAGAACACAAACCTTACCCTCAGCTCTGCTGCTCTGCTGCTGAGCTTCTGCACTAGGAGTTAGATGAGCATCTTCAAGAGTGTTTGAATTTTCTGGATCCACCTCTACAAACTCCAGTGAACCTTCCTAGGGCAGTACATGGTTTTGATAAGAAGCCCATTTCCATGAAAGTGAAAGTCACTGTATGTTTCTCAGCATTTTTTCATTACAGCAATTAAAAAAAAAACCCCGCCTTAATCCCTTACCAAAACATGGACTTTTATTTAATGCTATACATAAAATCACCTTACTTACTGATATACATTACTGAAATTACTGTGCAGAGATTACTCACAAAAATATGGATAGAATAAAAGAGGCATTTAGCTAATTAAAGGACAATCGAGGAACTTTTTGCCTGTCAATCATTTAGCACCATCCCATCAGAGATTTTCATCCAATCAAAGAGTGACATGTATTTATGAATTATTCTCAATTATTTAAAAAAATTGATATTTTTTTTTATAAAAAATTGATAATATGTCAGCAACAGCTTAAATTCACCTTAAATATAACCATCGAAGAAGTAAGTTGTAAGCAAATATCAGTAAAGTATTCGAAAAAGGAACTTAAGAAGAGCCTCAGTTACAGTGGTAATTATCTTCAGATACCTCCTCCGACTGTTCCTGTGATGTCAGACTATAAATTCTGTCAGCATAGCAGCTTGAAGTAGGATAACTGTCTATAGATGATCCATCCATCTGAACAGTATCACACCCATCCTGAGAATGATTCAAAATGATTTATTATTTTCTAAACGTGTATTTCCCGTTGTATACAAACTGTATGCACATTTTCATGTGGTAAAAACATTACCTTGTAATCCTTCTTTGAGTCTAGTTCTTCTGAAAGCATGTCTTCTGTTTTTCTGATCTCAGCTTTTAACCAATCCAGACGTTTTATTAGACTGTCCTAATGAGCAGGTGAGAATAGCACAGTGTACATGTCAATAATAACTTGGTATATTCCAAAATATAATACATAACTAATAACCAGTCTTAAGGTTTACCGTGGTTTGGATAAGTCAATGTTTTAAAACCGACAAATTTTTCTGTTATACCGTTCTTAAGGTATAACAAACACACACACACACACATATATTATTTACCCCAGATAAATAAAGGGACTTAGCTGAAAAGTAAATGAATGAATGAATGAATAATTATCTCCAGCAGAAAAAGAACCTCTACATCAAAAGCTACTGGTCTAAAAATTTTAAATGTTTTGTAAAATAAAATATATTGTGTTCAATGGGGGATAAAAGTTTTTTTTTTTTACCCAGACATTAAAAATAACTTTTTTTCCGAGAAGTAATCACAATACCATGAAACCGTATTATTTCTATCCAAGGTTATCATACCATCAGAATCATATACAGACCCATACCTATTTTAAATGAACAGGCACACTTTCTATGTTCTATTCTATGTTGCTTTTTTGTCTTATTTGTGTTAAGAGAGGGTTTCCCAGCATAGTCTTTTGACTGGTATTATCTGGCTTTTAAGGTAGGGATCAAACTTGTATATAAAAAGGAAAATGTATAAAAGAAAGAAAGAATTATCTTTTTGCTGATAACCAGAATGTATCAACTCAGATCTGTATCACCTTTCAGACTAGACAGATTGATTACTGTGGTAGTATTTCTTTTCTAAAGGTGGCAAATGAGGAGATCTTCCAGTTATTTCCCTTTGTGTTCAGAAAACCAAACAAATGCATACAAGATTTAAACAGCATGAGGAAATGATGGCAGAATTGTAATTTTTGGGTGAACGATTACTTTAGAATTTGCTTTGAAATTCTACAGCAACTGTTAAACTGCAGTAATCTGATGTAATATGTATTTGCTGATACTAAGTAATTCAATATATGATGACAATGAACATGCACATTAATATTGTGGGGCCAAAAAATGTTGTGAATAATTACTAATATTTAAACTTTTAAAGTGCTTTTTAGAATATTCACAATGTTTTTGCAGTGGTTTTCATATTAGTGAAATGATAGAAAACATAATTGGTTATCTTTATAGTTCAAATATATATAAAAAAAAGTTTAACATGTAAATCTTTTGGCCTACTACTTGCTGAAATATTTTGACTGTTTATAGGCATGTTGTTCACTGATACCGTGTAATAAGGCTCAGTAATCGTAGTTGTAAGTAATGATACTTTATCGTAAAGTGTTATCTATTGTGCTTCATATTCATGCATACACTTTATAAACATTTTCTGATTATACCTTTTGAAGTAACCTTTTTTTTTTTTACATCTAACAGTGTTTACAGAATTTACAGTGTGAAAATTTGATACTAAGCTTAATAACTGTAACTATACAGATGAATACATTATTTCGACAGCATCCTACAATTAAATCACAGTAATGGCATATTTACTGTAAGTCAAATTATATGGCTGTCATTTCAGTTATTTATTTTATAAATGATACAATAACTTGCTTTTAAAATAACTATGAACCAACTAACTAAACTAACTACTTTTGATAGTAATTTACTGTAAAACAACTCACTGTGAAAGTAATTCAACTAGTAGCCTTTAAGTTGCGGTTAAATAATTTACAGTGTAAGGCAGGGGTCACCAATCTCAGTGCTGAAGGGCCAGTGTTCCTGCAGAGTTTAGCTTCAACTCACTTGAACACACCTGCTTGGAAGTTTCAAGAATACCTTGTAAGTTTGATTATGGTTTAGATAAATTCTGCAGGGCAGTGGCCCATTTGGTGACACTGGTATATTAGACTAGCAGTTATTTCAATCATCATTTTTTTGCTTCATTATTAGGCTGTTTGAGATAAACTTTTAAAGATTAAAACCATGAACTTGCCACTTTTGTAATTGCTCTCCCAGCATGTTGGGTTTTATGATCTTGGTCTGTTTCAGCCAGAATATCCCAGAATGTCCAACCACCAAGCTCCTGTAACTCCAGAATGTCGCATAGAGTAAAATTAATCTCTAATGCACTGCTGTTTATTTCTTTCCGGCAATGTGGACAATCTCTTTTCACGCTTTTAGCCCAGCATTCTTTTATGCACGTGTGACAATAGTTATGGCCACAAACTAGTGTAACGGGTTTTGTGAAAATATTAAAACATATTTCGCATTTAAGATTATTCGCGACAAACTTCACAATATCCTCATATAATGGCGACATCACGTCAAAAATTCTTCTCGGGATCGAAAGTGAAACTCCAGGCAGGCCGTTTTGTCCCGTCTTGTATATAGTCGGAACCAGTTACAAACGCCATGTTTCCACACGAGAACGCAACCTCGGGCCACTGAAGGCAACAACCCAACGAGCGTAAGGCATACCCATATGTAAAGCGAACACTAGTGTGTGGCGATTAAATATGTGGATCGTGAAAGGTATTCTGTCCTCTGTCGTTCTCAAAGGTAACAGCAGATGCAAGCATAGATGCAAGTAATAGCTTTTTGAATAGTTCTATATGAATAATCTTGCTCGTATATTCTGTCATTGTTTTCTAATCTGCCAACCTGCTTGAGTTTATTTCTCAACTTTAGATAATATATACCTAACAATGTTGTTAATGTTGGATATACATAACGTTAGTAGGGAAAGAATACAAGGACCATCAAGTCTTATTTTATCTTCAGCACAAGCAAGAAACTCATGCAGGGTTGAAAATTGGAGGTTAAGGAAATGGAGTTTTCTGCAAACTTTGCAACATTGGCCTTGTATTTCTGTTTATTACTGTATAGCTACTTTCTATCGGTATGATATCTTACGATATAATATGTACTCTACAGTGACACAATAGCTCTCTAAAAAATTTTCGGATACAATTTCGATTCCAGCAGATCAATATCAGTTTTAAGATATTGTCATTTTTATGAACTGACAAAGTCGTCCACAACATCAAGGGTAACACTTTACAATAACAGTATATAAATAATGATGTGATAATATGTAAACTAAACATTGCTGTATTATGAACTACTGATTAGTCTATGCATGTGCTAATCATGAACTAACTTTAACTACGTCACATACCTTAATTACTTGTTAGTGTATGATTGTACCACATAAGTATGCTTAATTTAACCATCATGAACTCTTATCGGATTTTATCGTGACTTTACCATTCTACTAACTTCTCATGAACTCCTTATGCACATCCATCTAGTTCATTTACAGTGAATAACAATAGAAAAGTGTTGTCAACATGAACCATATGACATGAACAGTTTAAACAGGAGTTTGTGAGTAGTTAATAGTGATGTGCCCCTCCTAGTAAAGTCATGATTGGGGACAGACAGAAGTTTTTTCTATTCTATTCTATTAATTTTTTGCTATTTCTTCGCAGAATTTTGTTAAAAATCTGCGGATTTATGCAGAATGATTTTGGGAGTATCATAAATAAAACCCTACTATATGAACTACAAAGTAATATCTTTTGTACTTGTATTTAATGTTTACAATGCAAATTATATTAGATCCACTTTATTTGGTAAACAAAGCAAGTATTCTATATATCTACTAAAAGACAGAAAATATTACTTTACAAACTATATTGTAAATAAATTAAATGAACATGTTCATATTAGTCAATAATTGTGCTAAAATTAATTTGAAAATTGAATAAATATAAATGTACACACATTTTACACAAGCAAATAAACAGAATCAATGATGGGCTAGAAACCTGCGTGCGCAGATTCCGTGTGGGCCCAGTCATGACATAACTATACATTAACAGCTCATGAGTTCATGTTGGTTACATTTAGCTTAAACTCAAATGTTAATTAACAACATGTACTAACAAGAAATTAAGGTAGACATTATTCACACATGAACTCTTGTGACTTATGTTGTAGTTAAAGTTATTTCATAATTTAGTGCATGTATTAACTCATTATTAATTCATAATAAAGTATTTTTTGGTTTACATTTTAATACATCATTATTCGTGTTATTGTAGTGTTACCAAAAACAAAGTACAGAAAAATGCGTCTTTAAAAATATGGAGGTATCCGCTTATTATGCAAATAATCAATACATCATATCGTTAGTCATTTGATCAATCCATATTAATGTATTTTTACACCCATACAGCAATCTATAGAACAAAATGCAATATGTGTGATGTGATATGTTGATGGTTTTGTCTTGTACGCTTGTTTGATTAAATCCATTAAATGTTTGATTGATTGCAGGACATTACAGTCTGTTCAGTCGTCCTCCTCCAAGCTCCTTGCCTGACTATGCACTCCGATTCTTGCACTTCACCTGTTGTAGAAGTAGCAAAATAATGTTTTCAGAGTTTGATAGCTCGAATGCATCCATTTCCCCTGAATTGAGACAAGAAAATGCCAAAGCCCTGGACTCATGTTACACTGAAGAGCAACGTGCAGTCATCCTCCAGCGTCTCAATACAGCCACAGAGTCAGAACTGGAACAGGTTAAATTGCTGCGAGGACGGAAATCGGTGAACATTGTCAAGTACAGGACCAGACATGGACCATTCAGCAGTCTGGAGAGTGTCATTAACGTGCCCTTACTGAAATACAAGAGCGCCATCATGGTGTTCGACTCCATTCTTAATCCAGATAACAAAAGGAAGAGGAACAAGGGGAAAGTCCATCTGGCTAAATTTATAAAACCAGATGTTAATCGAGCTCACTTGGAGGTAGGGCAAATTTGTGTTTAGAACTTCTTCTGTGAATGAACTATGTATGTTGTGCTATGTTTTGTTCTTGGATATCTTGCAGGATGCAAGCTCTATCATATCCATTGTTTGTGGCACAAACAAAATTGCTTGGGCCCACATGGACCGGGCAAGAACTGTCCTCGACTGGCAGCAAGCAGAGTGCCAGAGTTTTATGAAAGGCACGTATCTGGCATCTGATTATTTGGAAGATGTAAGTTTCTAATATTAATTGAGTTTAAATATTTAGTTCTGAGAAGGTAAACCTGCAATCCTTGAGGATTGAAGAACTTGAATTAGTGATTGATATTTAAAACGATTTAATTGTGTGTGTTTTGCAATAAAACTAAAAGTAATGAGAAATCCTTTCCTTTATTAAAGTCTCCAAGAAATCAAAACTAACCCTACAATTTAGTTAGCTCACTTTGCCAGTTTTGTGTGTGAACAATTCATCGGTGCATTTCATTAAGAAAACTGTTTGCCCTTCTATTCTTTAATTGAAATCTCAAAATGCACTTCCTGTTTGTTTTCAGTTAAATTATCAGATTACTTGATTTTGAGGTAATGGGTGTGCTAACATACTTAACCACACTGGTTCAACTGTCAGTTTTGACAACAAACCGATATGGTGAGCAGGAGGAGTCTGTTAGGTTGTAATAACTTATCTAAAGCCTCTTTCCTGATCTTTCTGAATGAAAGGCCTTCTTTACAGCATACAATAAGCCTGCGGTAGAAAAAAAATCCACCTCCACTGTTTGGTCATTTACAACTCACAATATAAAATAAATAACGAACGAAGCTTCCGGTTCATGGAGACTTTAAGGTCACGTCTTGGAAAATAAAAAATAAACAAATTGTAAGATGGAGTCTTGGTTCTGTGCATCAGTTTTATGTGGACAAAAAAATTGCATTAGATCTTGCTTCAACAGAGAAATCAAATATTGACTCTTCTGACATTTTGATGTTAAAAAAATGCATGAAAATGATCTGTGATTGAATAATTTTTAATAATGTGCTTTCATTAAAGGGTTAGAAGTATGTCCTTATCCTCACACTAGACCAATCTTGTATTTGTTTTTTGTTTGTTTGTTTACTGCAGAACACAATTTTTTTTGATAAACATTTTAGGTTCAGTTTTTTTCAAAATTGTATCCATTTTGATCGTAATTTCCCATCTTGATAAACAAATAATTAGAATTATATGTGCCAAAATGTCTAAGTCAGGAATGTCAAACTCAATTCCTGGAGGGCTGCAGCCCTGAACAGTTTAGTTCCAACCCTAATTAAACATACCTGATCAAACTAATTGAGTCTTTCAAGCTTGTTTGAAACCTTCAGGTAAAGCTGCGGTCACACTGGTCTTTTCCCCATAGACTTCTATTCATACGCGCGTGAATGCGTCAGACTAGAAACACAGGTTCATGCGTTAAGTTTTGCAGTCAGCTGTGGTGCAAAGTTCAAGCTTGGTGAACTTTTTTTTTTTTTTTTTAAGCTTGTGAACTCTGACCTGCGAAATCGCATCACTTGACTGCGTGAGACCAATCGAGGATCAAAACATGACCTCTCTGGACAGAAATTTAAATCACTCACTTTTTTAATGTCTAATAATCTTGTTTAATCCCGCCCCTTTTCGTAGTGCCTTACAACCAAATTTCGCACAAACACTTGTGTGACCGCAGCTTAAATGTGTTGGAGCAGCGTTGGAACGGTTTTCCAGGAATTTAATTTGACATTCCATGTCTAAGTGGTCAAACTTTATTTTGATGGTCCATTTGTTGAATTTAAGTTACATTGCATCTACATGACAACTAATTCTCATTAGGTTATAAGTAGACTGTTAGGTGGGGTTAGGGTTGGGTTTAAAGTTATTCTAAGTTGACATGTACCTGCAAAATTTCTTATAGTGAGTGAAATGTCTGTTGGAGCAGTATCAACATATTAAGCAGACAGTCTATGCACGAATACTCAAATGGACCATCAAAATAGTGTTACCTCAAGAGTTGTGGTTTACCTTGTCATAATATTGATTTCTACTTCTATTTAGTGAATGTGCACTGGGATAACCTCTTAAAATTACCGTGTATATTCTTTGTCTACTCTAGATTTCTTCAGTTATTTCAAGCTTTCCTGCTGCTGACTTCTTTTTAGTGGAAAAGCCAAGTATCTCTCCTCAGAATACATCTTTATTTCCAGTCATGGTCCATCTCCGCACAGTAGAGGCCATGCTATTTGCTTTACTCTCTCAAGCCAGGGAACCAGGAAGCCCCCCTAAAGTCCTTAACATGATGCGCATATCCGTTGGTCGCCATTTTGACCTAATGGTGGGAGACTGTCGGACAAGTGGAGCTGAGACACTGAGAAAGATGATGACGGATTCGGTGATGAAGCGAGACCCACGTGTTCTTTTCCCTCATGACCTGGTTTTAAAGCACAGGAACTCCTTTCAGATGAGTAGTAGGAATAAAGGGGAAGAGATGTGTGATGCTCTACTGCAAGCTGTTGCATTTTTTGAGCTCCTGCAGGAGTGAATCACCACCAGATGACTGTTTGACTTATTTTGGACTTGATCAGCTGAGTGCTAGGAAGTTCCTTCAGCCATTGAGTAAAACATTACGCAATACTTTTCTAATTCATTACCCAAGACTTTATTGATTTACCCGGGTGTTAAACTGGAACATAGTCAGGCTTTAAACGTTAAATGGCAACAACATGGTATTTTACATGTCATTACAGCCCTATTCAAAGGTGGCACTTAGTTTTATACAACAAGCCTAACTGTCTTTTTCTATTAAGAGACCTTGCTCTGGGTTGGAAGCTAAATGTTTATCTTAAGGGTGCTAATTTAAACCCCACAAAGATTAAGCTGTCATCGTTGGAAATTTGAGAAAGGCCCTTAACCCTTTGTTGCTGCTTAAAGGGAATGTGTACTGCCCCTTGGATTAAAGTATCTGTTCAAAGTCATTTTATTTAATTCATGAGAATATAAATAGAGCTGCAGTGTTTAAACATTGAATACTCAATACTCAACACCAACAAACAAACATCCAAGAGTTTACATACAAACACAAACATATATGGACAAGGTCGACACCTGACTAATGAGGATTGTAATGACCTCACGTTCTAAATACAAGGAGGAGTTGATTTTACCTTTTGCAGCTATTACACGTTCTACTCTTCATTTTTAGGCTTTCCTCAAGATATCTGAAATGGGGTTAGATGGATGCAACTGGCCTGCCCCATAACAAAAGCGAGTAACCCTGTTGTAACTTGTATGTTTTTATAATTATGCACACATTCAACTAAATCGCTTTAAAAGCAATGGGGTTACTCACTTTAAAGCAAACTCAACTGTTTTCCAGTGTATAGGATGTGCTCTTTGCGGAAAACAAAAACAGTTAATAGTTTCATCATTTGGCTTTTTGTAAACACAAAGATGCCATAAACAGTCTTTTACAAGTCTTTAAATAAAATATTTCTGAAACATAAAAAACTGAAAGTTCACATCCCTTTAACTATACAGAAAACCACGCAAAAGTTGAAGAAAATTTACTGCACCAGCTCAGTCACACATCAAGGGAAATCCACTGCCATAAGTTCTAAAGTGCTTCTGGGTAGGTGAAGGCTTGAGAGGTAGTGTGAACGTCTGACAGGACAAAGAGAGAGAGAAGAAAAAGAAAACATTGCTTGAACAAATACACAATTGTAAAAAAGAAATAAAATCACTTATTTATAACAAAGCACCAGCCCTCAACATGGTCTCCTTTGAAAACATTAGTTAATGCATTGGATAACATGCGCTAACAGTGAACAATATTATTTAAAAACAAATCTTGCATAGTGAAAAAACATTGATTCATACAAAATATTATGTATTTGCAATATTTTCCTATGAAAAGAAGTGCACAAAATACAACTGTACACTTACTTGGCTGTATAATAACCATGCATGATGATAAAAAAAAATACCTAATCGAGTGCTGTCCTTTAATTCTCTCTGATCGACAGATTGATCGCAGAGTGGGCAGGTAGTCCATGAAAAAAGCACGCTTATTACGAAGACAACAGATCTTTCTGCTGGAATTCAGTATGGATGCTAACTCCCTGTGCTTCTGGGCAACCCTGTAACAAGAGTCAAAAATCAGATACCACAAGAACTTAACCACAGCATAAATAAAGGTAAAAGAGATAGTTCACCCAAAAATGAAAACACATTTTTTTGCCCATCGTACATTTGATTTAAACCTGGATGAGTTTCTTTCTCCTGCTGAACACAAAAGGAGAAATGATGGAAACAAAAGTTTTTTTTATATAAATATAATTTTTGTTTAGCAGCAGAAAGAAACAGGTGGGATGAGGAAATGACAACAGCTTACATTTTAAGTGAATTATACGTATACAGACAAACCTAGGTTCACAGAATTTGCAGTGACACGTTGCGAGGTATTTTTGGCCAAATGGCTGAGAAAAGGAAGCCATCACTTGCTCCCATCTCTCTGAAGACATCTTCTCTCTCAGTCTTGCAGCTTCTGTCCAGATTCCAGAGAGTTCAGTCTGGCAGCGATGGAAACTCAAAACTTCCACAAAAGCCAGTAGCTGGGAGGAATTCTCAAAATATTGTCTGATTTGCTCTTCTCTTTGCAAGTCTAACAAACTATCCTTCAGTGTGGCGCCCATCCAACCAAGAGCTTCTGTTTTACAAAGTTCAGTTCTACTGAGAGATGGTTTTTGTAAGCAAGCATCCACAAAAGACATGTTGTCGAAAAAACTTCCAATGCACAACACATGCTGAAATATGAGTGATTTGCTTTGTCCACGAGCACGAGGTTCAGAAGCCAATTTGTTAGTTTGCTTCGAGGGATCTGAAGCCTTGACTGAATATGGGTAAGAAATAGTTTTTGGCCTGTGTGTTTTTCCCCTGCAGGCTGATTTTCTCTCATGTACATTTGAGGAAGTCTGTAACATTAAGCCTTCTGACTTCTCTCCTTTAGTATTGGGATTTGAAAACTCTTGCAGATAAAAAGATTGAGACGAGAATTTGGGTGAAAAAAGACTTCCGATGATAAAGTACAGTAGACCAGCTCCGGTTTTCTCTGCCAGGATCTCCAAACATCTGCTATTTTTCAGCTCAGTCCATGATCTACACTGTTGAGTTTAAGACAGAATGCACAAATCAATTTTTATTTATGAATCTCTGCAACTGAATATCATTATCATCACCAACACACTTGGAGACTGCTGGTTTGATTTGAAAAAAAATTAAATCAGTCAAAATACAAGACTAACTGTGTTCAATTTTTTTTTATCTTTTGGAAAAAGTTTAGATATGCTGATAAAATAAAAAGTACACAAAGTCACTGAGACAAAAATCCACATCACCCCAGTAAATCAATATCTATTACCAATCAATTTGAGTCATAGTACATCCGGTTTATGCTTGATGATATCAAGTTAATGTCATGATGTACAAACAAGATGCATACAGTAATTGTGAAAATGTCATTTACTTGAGTTTGTAAATAATGGAAATCATTTTTGGGTGGTCTATCCATTTAAAATTGAAATAATGGCCAACCACAGTTAACACAGATATATATATATATATATATATATATATATATATATATATATATATATATATATATATATATATATATATATATATATATATATATATATATATATATTAGGGCTGGGCGATTTAGCAAACAAAAAAAATGTAGGTTTTTTATAAAGTTTGACCGATTCACGATTTCGATTTTTTTTTTTACTACTAGTCTTCTCAAAACATTACAACAACATGACTGAAGTAACATTCAAGTAACTTGAAAAACCATCTGGTTAAGGAACATTGTATTTTTAATAGCCATGTCATACAAAAATCGGTCAAGGTGTAAATAAATGTAAAACAAATTCACGAGTTAAATAGTGTTGCTGAAGATTTGAATAAGAAATATTTGTGTAAATATTGCACTTGCAGGAATACAGAGGTATTTTTTTGCAAGTTTTGCTGAGCCTAGGAAAGATTGGCTGTCAGCTCGGCTTTGACTTTGTCTTCTGATTAAATGACAGGTTGTAAGGATGCTGCATTTTTCTTAAAAAGAGACAGTGGAAGTAAAGGACTGAACATGGAAACTGTAAAGCCTAATTTAACCCAATGTGTGAAGTTGTGGATGTATAGCAGGAGCAAATAAAAGCACCAGATGTGTGTCTAATATAAAATAATATATTTAATATTATTATATTTAATATTAATTGTAATTTTTCCCCCTTTTAAATACCGATCATTTGACGCGCTTAGCTCCACTCTCTGTATTATGCTGCCTGATCTGGTTTTCAATTAGGTCCGCTAAAAAATGTCATGGGGGCTGGTACTTTCATTTTCACTGCTACAGGCCCTCACCTCTGCTCGTGTTCAAACCAAAAGATCGGTGCAGTTTTTCACATGGCAGGATTTTACGTCCTTCATACATGTTGAGATCGAGTTTATCGACTTGATGAGGGAATGTCTTGACAATCCACACAGGGGTGCAACAAGTAAAATCCTACATGACTTCACGCTTTAACAGGCAGTCAAGCAGGTCACACACCAGAAGCGCCGCGACACGGCGCGCACATGACAGTTTAAACTATCACACACCAAACGCACACATTCGCATGATATTTAACATGAAACTAATCAGATGGCGCTCTGTGGGCCGGCTGAAATATGAACTGCTTCATGAATCTTGGCTGGTCGGCGCTGGTGTGTGTATAGAAACCTGTTTAAAATTCTAAAATCCATGCCGCTGCGTGGTGCTGCGCGGCGCGTCGCCGAGAAGCGCTTCTGGTGTGCTTCCTGCTTCATACAGAGAGTGAACCCAAGCGCATTGGTGCCATTATAATGTATTAAATATATATATATATATTTTTAAATCGCGATTTCCCGATTTGATTCAAAATTAAATCGTCTTAAAACGTAAATACGAATTAATCGAAAAAAATCTGAAAAATCGCCCAGCCCTAAAATATACATGTATATATATATATATATATATATATACATACAGTACTCCAGAAATATAAGTACACGCCTCACAAATCTATATTTTAAATTCATATTTTAATAGGAGGCTATACAATATTATATTTGTGCATATACATTAGATTAGTCAAAGCTGAAGCCAAATCTGTTGAAGTCAGAATTATTAACCCCCTTTTGATTTTTTTTAATATTTCCCAAATTATGTTTAACAGAACAAGGAAATTTTCACAGTATGTCTGATATTGTTTTCTTATGGAAAAAGTCTATTTGTTATATTTCAGCTAGAATAAAAGCAGTTTTTAATTTCTTATGAATCATTTTAATGTCAAACGTATTAGCCCCTTTAAGCAAATTGTTTTTTTCTGCATACTCAACAGAACAAACCGTCGTTATACAATAACTTGCCTAATTACCCAAACCTGCCTAGTTAACCTAATTACCCTAGTTAAGCCTTTAAATGTCATTTTAAGCTGTATAGAAGTGCCTTGAAAAATATCTAGTCAAATATTATTAAAACGTCAACAGATGTCAATTCAACTCACTTTGAGTGTGTTCTGGAGAATTTGCAGTTCTGTGCTCCCTCCACCACTACAGACCCAGAGCTGAAGCTGGAGAATACTCTGCCTGATGTCCCCCTTATTCTGACACAGCAGAAAGGCCATGTATTCTGGATCAGTTTTCATGTTCTCCACCGCACACAAACACTGCAGATAGCTCCTGATGGTTTGCTGAGTTAAAAAAATATAGAATTACTTCATCAGAATGTGATATGCTTAGATTACTGTTCAAATGCATGTTCTCACCAGTGAAGGAGTGCGGAAATGGATTTCGTCAAAATGCCCCTTAAGTCTTGCTCCAAATAATGGGTCTACGAGTAAGCAAGATTTTAGCAAACCAATATGTTTCGTTGCATATAGTGCCATTACAAGTTGCTTACCGTTGGTTGTCAGAATTATGGGTCTTTTGCTTGTGCTCATAAAAGTCTTAATAGCTGTAAGAAATCCAACATCTTCCGGGAAAATAACATCAACCTGGGGAGCACATTTATCATCAAAAAGTAGAACGGGGTAAATCATATAATAATTCATTTATTCAAATCATGAAGCATGTTATCTGATCAGTTTAACAACAACGACTTTTTACCTCCTCAAACAGTATTAGTGACACAGGGATTGCACGGCTCTGATTTTTAGAGGCTGACTCTTTGCCTCTTTCACTTTTACACCCAGATCCCGATTTCTGAAGTCTATCTGGTTCAACAGTAGCTGTAATTAGATTTGGAATTATTAATAATAAATAATGAAATAACTTAACTGCCGCAATATGTTTATAAAAAGCATCCATCCATGGTTTTACTGAATGCATCATTACACAAGTGCAAAGTTATTTAATCTATCTTAAATATATGTAAGTGAACTATTTCTTAAATGGCATCTTTATCCACATACTTTTTAAACAAGCCACAAGCACTTACCATGCTTACAGCGTTCTGGACCATCAGATGTTTTAACTAGAGATTTTTTGCTACTCAACTTGAAGAAGCGAGTGAGCTTTACTGGTTGTGGATTTCTGATGTTATGGGAATCACTTCGACAAACTGAAGTCTCCTTAGATGGTGAAGTAGTAACTTTTCTATGTGCTTCCTTGCCTGTGGAAGCTGAAGATAAAATCAATCCTTTCAGATTCAATCTATCTAATTAGCTATAGCCTTTTTATCAAGGAAAATCACTCACAAACTGGAGCAGGTTTGATTTGGCTTTGGTTAATGACCCCAGATTCAGATTCGACAGCTGAGGGTTTAATACTCTCAAGGTCCATCTGATGAGACTGAGTCGCTTCTGTCAGCTGAGAAAGGAGGAGTCGACCACAGCGCAGGGCTGAACTGTTCACTTCAAATACCTGTGAGAAACACGTCATTAAAGCTAGTTGTAATAGACAGTCAGTGAGCTGCAAAAGAGAAAACACTACAATATTTACCTTGAATCCCAGCTCTTGTGCACAGGCATACACGGCAGCTGTTTTGCCAACTCCTGAAGGACCAGTAATGAGCACAGTGTTACAAAGCTCCTTCACTTGGTCTATGGATACAGCATCACCCACAAAATCACCACAGTCCCAGGACTCTACAGGTATAGAAATGTTTAGAAACATTTGTCAGTAACAAGAAAATAGAGGCTTAAAACTTGCCATATTATATTTTAGTGAAAATATACGCAGGTAAGTCACCAGCAGCTTCTTTTTTCATTCTTCTTTCATCTTGTCGTCTTCTCCTCTCTTCGGTGTCTGCTCTTGTTTTCCATTCTTTTAGCCAGCTGTGATTGGCGAAATGAAAAAAGGTTTTGTTTTTTGTTCCAGTTTGTTACATTTGACTTCATGTGTTTGTTTATCTTTTTGTTGCATTCCTTGTAAAGTGTCCTTAAACTCTGGAAAGGCGCTAAATAAATACAAATTATTATTATTATATGTTTCAGGTGTTTATTTCTTTTAATTTTGATGATTTGGATGACAACTAATGAAAACCCCATTTTCAATATCTCAGAAGATTTGAATATTGTGAAAAAACCACCATGTACAGACGTATCCGAGACAGGTTTTAACAGCATTAGAAGTATCTCGCATAGGCTAAAGACTGGAATGCTGCTGAGTGCTCCAAGTTATGTTTTCTGATGAAAAAACATTTTGCATTTCCTTTGGAAAACAGGATCCCAGAGTCTGGAGGAAGAGAGAAGAGGCACACAACAATTCATGTTGGTTGAGGTCCAGTGTAAAGTTTCTACAGTCAGTGATGATTTGGGGTGCCATGTCATCTGCTGGTGTTGCTCCACTGTGTTTTCTGCGGTCCAAGATTAACACAGCCATATAGCAGGACGTTTTGGAGCACTTCATGCTTCCTGCTGCTAACCAACTTCATTGAGATGCAGATTTCCTTTTCCAACAGGTCACCTGCACACAGTACTGAGTTCTTGGTCCAAGGACCATGGTATCCCGTTTCTTAATTGGCCAGCAAACTCTCCTGACCTTAACACCATAAAAAATGTATGGCGTATCGTGAAGAGCAAGAAGTGATATGCCAGAACCAACAATGCAGAAGAGCTGAAGGCCATTATTAGAGCAACCCGGGCTCTCATATCACCCGAGCAGTGCCACAGACTGATCGACTCCATGTCACACCACATCGATGCAGTAATTCAGGCAAAAGCAACCCAACTAAGTATGGAGTGCTGTGTGCATGCTCACACTTTTCAGTTGGCCAAGATTTCTAAAAATCCTTGCTTTGTATTGGTCTTAAGTTATATTCCAATTTTCTAATACAGAATTTGGAGTTTTCATTATGTGTCATCAAAATTAACAGAAATAAACACTTGAAATGTGTAAGTCTTTGTGGAATTAATGTAAACAATATACAAGTTTTTCGTCTTGAATAAAATTATTGAAATACATTGTAATGAATGGCGACGCAGTGGCCCAGTAGGTGCTGCTGTCGCCTTACAGCAAGAAGGTCGCTGGTTTGAGCCTCGGCTGGGTCAGTTGGCATTTCTGTGTGGAGTTTGCATGTTCTCCCTGCGTTCGTGTGGGTTTCCTCCGGGTGCTCCGGTTTCCCCCACAGTCCAAAGACATGTGGTACAGTTGAATTGGGTAGGCTAAATTGTCCGTAGTGAATGAGTGTGTGTGGATGTTACATGCTGGATCAGTTGGTGGTTCATTACGCTGTGGCAACCCCGGATTAATAAAGGGACTAAGCCGAAAAGAAAATGAATGGATGAATGATCGTAATGAATTAGTTTCTCCATTTCTTTATTAAGCATATGTGATTGTCTTGAGGAATCTATACTTATTTAGTATTTTATATTTCTTTTAATCTTGTTCATGCTAAGCACTTTGAACAACCACTCTGTATGAAATGTGCTATGTAAATAAATTTAGCAAATCCATTTAGCAAAATCTAATATTTTTAATATTTAAAAGTTATGTATTTATTTTTTAGCTAAATTGTTTAATTAGTACATTTACAATTACCCTGCTTCTCTGAATTTATTTAAATTGGACCGTTAAATTCATCTAAAAATGAAAAGTAGTTTAATTACAGTAACTATGTTCTTTTGTAACTAATTAAACCCAACATTATGCAAATTGTGGATACATGTTTGTGTGTTGTATGAAAAAGAATGATTAAATTAAACTTATTTTTTTTGGTTAACATTCCATGTTACTATAGGCTGTAATATTACAGTGATTCATTTTTACCTGTGCAATTGCCGTACAGATGCAGAGTTTCCAATGACTTCACTTGACTGCTGAGGTTGATATTTATCTGTCCAAAGAACATCATCCACTCTTAGCCTTTGGTTCTGATAAACAGAGTCATTTTGTACTGGTTCAGTGACTATAGCACAGAATGTAGTTTGTTGCTGTCTGCACTTTGTTCGACTCAGTCGGTTTGTGTACTTTGAATGAGGGTTGACCAAAACATCAGAAAATAGCTCAAAATCCTTAATGGCAAATCTAATTCCTTTGTTCATTCTGTAACGTTTGTATGTCCTGTACTGATCCTCCAGCTCCAGCTTTCTCTTCCTCTGAACACAATAATCTGAATGATGCTTGTAATTTTCAGACATTTCTGCTTCTAAAAAAATAAAGGCAGATTTCAGCAAGGAGTTGCGTAAGACTGTTTGTCCTGATGATCATTATTTTAAACAAAAAACAACCATTTATATTCATTTGCAAATATAATTGCCTACCTAAAGCAGAGCTCTCCTCCATAGATGAAGTTCCCTTCTTCAGAAGAAGGGTGAAAAACCTTTGGACAGGAAACTGCAAATTGAGTTTTTGAATGTCTTTCAGCAACTCACAGCTATTTTCACTGGGAATTTCCTTTCTCCAGCTCAACCTCTGCCAAAAAACAACAATAAAAAAACAGCACTGTACAAAGAACAATAAATTAATAGTTCAATTTAAATCCTACAAGAGTGAAACCTGATCTTTTTGACTTGAAGACCAACCAATCTGTTGTGTTGAAATAGGTAATGCTGTCAGAATAAATTCTTAGCATCTTTTACACAGTAGAGGGTATTAAAATGTAAAAATATATGATTACATAATAAAATTATTAACTACATTATTTTAACATGCAAATTTAAGTTGTAATGTAACGTGTTGGACAATAAAACAGCCATGTAAAATAAAACACTTTTAGAAGATATTCCAAAAATAAAGAGTTGATGCACAATACTGTGAGAAAATTATATTGTTACACCAGTGTGACATCTTTAAGCTAACCCACCATTTCTTTGACGGTTCTGACGTTGGGTGGTTCTCTACATGAAGACGTGCTGTTGTTTGAGGACCTCAAGTTTTGGATAGGATCATGTTTTGAGGTCTCTTGGATTTGGCCAATGTTCATTTTTGGCTGATCTATCAAGTGGTCCCCATCATCTATCTCTGTTTGTAAAAATCTGGTCAACCCCTCTTTATTAGATCCAAAATGATCAATGGCTGGCTTTAAACTACTGTCACTAGAGGCATGCTCTCTCTTTGCAGGAGTGCAGACGAGCTGCACGCTCATATTATTACTCGTCCTCTTTGATGTCACCTTATTGCTGTTTTGCACTCTTTGAGAAAAGTGTTCTTTCTGAGTCAAGTTGTCTTTATCGTCAGTAGTTCTTACAGCATCTGTAAAAAATGTTCCTTTACAAAAGGTAGTCGATTCGTAGCTCCCAGTTACATGGCTGGGATTGTTCCCGACAATATTATCCGATGTTCTGTACGTTTTTGCTAGTTTCAGTCTGTTACGTTTCGGGTGCATTTGGGTTTGGGGGTTGCCTTCTGATTGTAGGACTCCAGCATGAAAATTCCTTCTGTTGCAGACACTTCCGGAAGAGTTCATTATTTTTACAACAGCCAGAGGAAAGAGCGACGAATCCATTGTTGCCATAAATATTTTAAACTCCGATGTTATTTGTGTTAATTCCAAATATCACATTTCCGGCTAAAGTAACATAAAAGAAACACCGAGCACGAAAGCTCATAACGACGCGAATCGACAGTTCAACCTCGCGCCAAGCGGAAAGATTGCGTTATCCAATCAAATTCCTCCTGTCGTCCGACGTCAACTTCTCGAAGGCGCGGCTTCTTGCCAGCAAAATACGCAAAAAGTCTAGCGCTCTTTAGTCTACAATTAACTATGAATTTAGCTGTAGACTAACTGTTGCTCTACTACAGCGGACAATGCTTTTAAAATATTGAGAATGACTTCGTAATTGATTTCCAAAAGAAACAGAGAATTTAAAACCACTTAAATTGAATATTTACATGTTTAATCTGTAAATAGTTTTCTTGTGTACACCAAACTTGTGCAATTTGCAGAGGAAACCATTTGAATGAGAAATGATGCTGTATCTGATACTTTGGCATGTACAACATATGAAACCTATAATAGCAACAAACTATTATATAACCACATACCCAATAGTAACATAGGTTTACCATCACCTACACGTGACTGAAAACTATTCTGGATCCCCATTCTAAACGGCATAATAGGTTGGTTTACAAAGATTTATGAAACAGGTGGCCTTAACGCAGGTCGATCTTAAGTGTGCATTATATTGCTTATTAATCAGCAAGATAACTGGGGTAAAAGAAACAAAATACAATGAATATACCGTCCCAAAGATCTTCACATTCCACATGAGACAAGGAGCTGTTGAAAGATTGAAATGTATATACTGATTGGTCCATTCTAAAACACATAAAAGCCTTTACATGTTATTAAAAAAAGAAAATGCAAAGTTGTTTAACTTTAAAAGTTAACATCTGAAACCTTGAGACAACCATTCTGAATCTAGAGCCACCAAGTAGTAACACAAGTGCTAAATAGTTACTGAATGCACAGTGGTTTAAAAACAAAGTAATAAGATGTGTACAGAAAACGTAGCCTAACTTATACAGTAACTAACTTCTTCGCATAATGGGTTTTCAGAAACAATTAGTCTACAAGATTACAGAAGAGATAACAATTAATGGGCATGACAGACACCACACAAGAAAAACATGAACAATTTGCATCAAATCAGTCAATAGCACTTGTGTCAGTCAATAACACTAGTAGCTAACTCCCAATTGAAACTTAAATAGGCTCTCTCTTAATAAACAGGCATATGGGCAAATCAAAAAGTCATGTTCCAAGCCACCGAAGCACAGTTGGCTGTGAGTTCTAGACCTCAAACTGATAAAATGATTGCAAAGTATAGAGAAACAGAGTTCTCAATAGAGCTCATTCCTTATGTTCACAATTTTTTTGTAAGCCCGGCTGTCATCAGTCTAAGACTCAAGTTTGGTACATTTGCCATGCAGTGAAAACCCCAGGGACAGTGAGTGACCATTGCAAGTGGCATCCAATGATTCTTGTCCTGCCTCTAATTCAGGAAATGACTCCTCTATCTCCTTCAAACGGGCCATGGCCTGATCAATGGTTGCTATGGTGACTAGGTTAAAGTCATGCAGGTTAACCAGATGAAGGAGAAAGTTCCGACACAGATTCCTGCGAATGATGTGCGGACCACAAATCTCCACAAACAGCATACTCGCTTGACTCATCTGATTATCAGCAATGAATCTAGAGGGAGAAAAAAAACAATTTTAAAAGAACATCATTGTAATCACTAAAATTGAAAAATTCTTGAAAAACATGGATCAAATAGTTTTGATAATTCTCTGATCAAGGTTTTTAAAACACTTTTAAAGTAAAGAAAATAAAGAATATAAAAATATTTTGTACCCATTCTTCATAACGTGAAGATTCCACAACTTCATTACTTCTTTCTCTCCTTCATTCACATCTGTGAATTCTTCAATTTGCTACATGTAAAACAAAGCATACCAATGTCAGTGCAATCCTAATGCATAAACTCAATCTAAGGAATATAAACTTACATTATCCAGACCCATACACACTGCATTTGGAAAGTACCCGCAGCACTTTAATTTTTCATATCTTACATTGTTATATTAACATAACAGAGCTCAATCTAAATAGATTAAATGTTCATTTACACTGTCGTTTAGCAGATGCTTTTATACAAAAAGACATACAAATTCTACAAACAATACGCCTAATGACAATGTGAAAACAAATTAGTCTGAAATCTTTGCAAATGAATTAAAAAAAGGTAATTTCTTCAACTTGTTGCTCTTCACTAGGTCGACCTTTAACAGTGACATATACACTGATCTAAATACTAAAAAAAAAAAACAGTTATACTAAACTGAAATTATTCCGTTTTAACATAACTAGAACTACTCCAGCATTCTACACCACACTCCTGTCTTCCTGACTAGCTGGAATGTTCCACAATTTGATGTCTCTATTCTACACCTATTCTTGTCTCAATACAAATTTTTTTAAAAACTTTTATGGTCCACTTCAATTGTTGACTACTGGATTTGGCAGTTGACAGAGGCAGAACAAAATTCAGAGATTATTATATTTTTGGTAAAACAATTTTTCCTGAAAAATTGGTTTTATTCATGTAGTCAAGTATGTTTGAAAAATACTCAATCACTACTCAATAAGGTATTTTAGTTTTCAGTTTTACAAAGAGTGATTTCTGAGTATGTGGACTTAAATGTAGCACTTGTGTGATACAATGTTGCTATTTAAAATGATACAATTAATGTTATTTGCTTGGAAAGTTGAAACAACAGGAAACCTAGTTCACATGGCCATCAGAAAATTTAGGTTTGCAGGAGACTGTAAACACACACTCAGAAATTGTGAGAAAGAAACGTAAGTGAGTACTGTTAGATGCACATATGCTGTTCATCGCTCTGTCCCTATAAAAAACAGAAAAATCAACAAACATTCATCATATCTCAGTTTGTTCAGTAAATGACTCTTTAAATGTTAAATAAAAGAAAGGTTTCTTAGTAGGTTTGTCATTGGTTTCATTCTTTGTAGTTTGTCCACAATAGCTAAACAGTATCCTTCAGATTCAAAGAGTGACAAAATCCCTTCAAAACAGTTGAAAAGAGGTTTTTTGTTATAAATAATAATAATGATGCTCTCAATTATCTGAATCTCGATAAAAATCAACAAAGTACAATTCTAGAAAACAAATTAGATTCAAGATCTAGCTTAGTTTATCTAATGATCTTTCATTTTTTAATTTCTTCATAGATCAAATGGGCAGTGCTACCTTCAACAGGTGATTGACCTATGCAGTGAAATTCCATGATTTAATTGGGTAAATTTTACCACAATGCAATTAAACACATTTAAATTAAATTCATTTTGTATTCTATATTAATAGAGCTTACATTTTTATCTAACATGTAAGTTTCATTCCTAAATTGCACCTTCCTCTGGGTGCTCCAGTTTACCCCAGTTCAAAAACATGTGTTACAGGTAAACTGAATAAAATAAATTGGCCATAGTGTATTAGTGTGTATGTGAAAGAAAGAGTATATATGCGTTTTCCAGCAATAGAGGTTCAAAAGTTAATGTACTCTCAGTGCTGGGTTGTGGCTGAAAGGTCATCTGCTGCATAGAACATATGTAATTGAAAGTTCTATACACTGTGGCGACCCCTGTATTTGTGCAATTTAGACCTGGGTTACACAAAGATTTCAAAGAGAAGTATTACCTGTTGTCATTCCGTGCACTAATAATGAAAATACTGTATTTAAGCTATAAAGCCAAATGAGACTAATATAAGAAAAGCACTTTCTGGATGCACCGTAAATAAGAGGAAATTTTCATTCTATTCAAAGAAAATGCATATCTAAAGTACTACGTTGCTGAAAATACTGCTTGTTTAAGCAGATGACTAACCGTGGTAGTCTTTTCTTGGAGCCACTCTGGGTCTCTCTCGTCTTCACTGTCCACCTCCATCTCTTGAGGACGGAGGGGCATGCAGCTGTCGCTGTGAAAATACAGACGATTATGCCCGCTCACATAGGTCCGCTGTTGCTCCGGCTCACCGTCCTCTGACTCCAAAAACTCAGACAGACTTGGCTTGGTTCGCTTGGGCCTATATGAAAGCAGCAGATTAAACGTTTCTGACATCACAAACAGGGACTGTTATGTTTATCCAAGTAAAATGGCTTTTTAAGAATGAAAAAATAACTGTATATGCAACTGTGAATGCTCTTTCAATCAACTGTAAATCACATGCATCATTTCTAAAAACCTTTTATAAAAACTACTGCCAATTTACACAGTTTAGATTCTATTGTGACTTTACAACTAATGCTGAGTTCAGCCCTGATTTTGACTTGCCGACAGGTTTTGAGAAATCGCAGACAAATGTCTGAAATAACAGGCAAATCGGTGCTCGTTCACGTGTATAACAATCACACAGTATGAACTATCAAGGACGTGATATGAGAGAATTGCCTATGAGTCGCAGACACCCGTGAGATATTTCAATTCAAATCATGCTGTGTGAAATTTGTTCTGATTGAACATAACATCCACGATCACCTACACCCAATGAGATGGTAGCAATCATTAGTACGGGTACCTGCAAGCTAGCGGGAGACTAGAGAAGTTAAAAGCAATCATTTTCAGTTTATTAATTGGACCCAAGAAATGGACGAAAAACTAATGTAAATTTAGCAGGAGTACTGTGTCTGTCTGAAAAAAGTTGAAGAGAAATTGTTGATTCTCTTCAAAAGCCAGGTAAGCAACACAAGTTTTTAAAGCTAAAGCCTTCTTTTTTCATTATGTAATTATTAAGGAAAGATATATTACGTGACCTTGCGTTATTTCCATGTCACTTCTTGCGTTTATTTGGTTGTGAGACAGTTTAGACTAAGTTGTCTGTGATTCTTCCTATTTTAAAGTCATGCAGTGTGAACTCTCCTGCTGCCGATCCATCCTACAGTGTAAACACAGCACTGACAGAACGCTAACCCACATAGTCATGCAGTATGAAAACATCCGTGACACGACTACTTTGAAAATCATGCAGTCTGAACTTGGCATAAGCGAATATTAAAATGACCCTATATTCGACAAAAAACATAAATTGCAGTTTCATACCGGCAAACAAGTATGTGGGTAACAGCCGTCCTCTTAACAGGTCCATTGCGGCTGAAGGCAAATCCAGGCTGGCTGTGAATGTCTTGAGGATTGCCAACATATGAGCCATCATAGCACTCGTTTATTGACACGTCTATTCGAGCACCTTTAGGGTGAGGCTGGAAAGGAGAAGATTGAAAAGCAGCAGAGACACCATCAACAACACGTTTATATAAGAAAACCTTTACAGGAACAAAAACTAGGAGATCATATAGAACTACACAAGGAAGGCTAGAAGTCATACGAACAACTGATGAAATGCATATATTTGAAATGAAGGCAGAAACGATGTTCTCACCACATAGTTAAAAATGAATCTACTGTGAGAGAGTTTGAGGTGTTTCAGCAGGCTGTAGAGTTTACGGCAGTTGAGTGTGCACCAGGGACAGTGCAGGTCATCTCTGGCCTCCGTTTGCTGACGGGTGTTATTGTTGTACAGAAACTGTGGACACACAGAAACACCCACATGTCATAAACAAAGTAGTTGCTTTTGTTGGTTCTCCAGTAAACCTTTAGGTGATCTCTATTTGGATCTCTATGCACAAAAGAACCATTAGAAAGGGTTTCTACCTGGTAAAAAATGCGCAATTTCTGTCGGGGTTCACAGGGGGAATGTTCTATCCTGGATTGCATGCTGGTGCTCACTGACTCCTTCACTGCTGAAAAAAAAATTGCAGGTCCCGTGAAGTGCTTTGAAATGTGCATTATTTTATTCAATGTTTGACGTATTCTCAACTGAAAAGGGAAGAGAGGGTGAGAGAGTAGCTCCTCCCCTATTTAAAAAACAGAAACAAAAGCATTTTGTTTTTATCACCACTTTATGCACGTGAGAGTGGTTAAGCTCAAGTGCATCAAATGTAAAGCTAATGAGAAGCATCTTGAAAAGGGTGGGGCATGTCAAACAAAAGAGAGCATTTGATTGGCTAAAATTTGATGAGAAACTAAGGCATGAGGAAACGTAGATAAAACATTGATCCATTTAGGTGGAAGTGACGAACTAAACTAAAATACTGATACTAACATTTAAAAAACATTATTTTAATTTCACTGGACCAATAAACTAGAACAATGGAAAATTGATGTAAATCCTTTTTAGTGGAATCAGACACTTTACCAAGATCGGCCGGTTATTTGCTTTCTTACCAACAGGTGCAGGTCGAAGAGTGCTAATTCTGCTCTCTGTGGTGCTGGTGTCAGAATTGCGGGTTGAGAGAGGTTTAGCCACAGGGGCCGTTGAAGGGTCACTGGGGTCAGCTGTCCAACGAAGAGTGAACTGCAAAGTGGGTCCCTGAGAGAAGGTCTCAAATGGGGGCAACCTCTTCAAAACACAAGACCAACATTGCTTGAAATCTATACATTTGCTAAAGTAAAAGATTTACCATTAGGAAAAAATAGAACACATACATGAAAGCTACCAAAAAAACTCTTAAAATATTAAATCTAAAAAAAAAAAAACAAAGTAAACATTATTTTCAGCACACATAAGCAACCTTTCCATCCAGTATGGTCTCCCATGTAGCCCTCTTCTTGCTGACTGGACAGTCCTCAATTTGTTGCATGGAAACCTCATACTCTCCATCCAGTAGCTGCAAGCGTCTGATGGAACATTATTTTTAAATAGTGTTTTATGGCACATCTACATTAAAGGCTTTAAAAGACACTGTAAATACCTACCGGTTTTTATCAAAAACAGTCATCTGAGCAACAAATGTTTCTGTGGTCTCTCCATCACCTCGCAGGGATGAGTTTCTCTTCCTTCTAGGTGGGATTTCATCTTTTACATCTACAAATAAAAACAGATTTAGTTGCATTTAGGTCTGGCTGAGCATTAGTGACATTGTGGCTATGACAACTGCAGTAGGCAATGCTCAATAAACTATTTTTGACAATTGTAGAGTGCTGAATGTATTGCTGTTCGCATCAATTCAAGCATCAAGATGGACACACAACAGAAAAGGTCTGATATCAGATTTTCAGAAACAAACATGGTACTCCTTCAATTATCATGTCTCCCCATGTTATGTGGTTGGAAAAATTGACAGTTCCCCTAAAAATGAAAATATTAGCCCAGGTGTCTGGGGTTGGAACCAAAATTTGCAGGACACTGGCCCTTCAGGACTGAGTGTAAACACCCCTGGGATAAAGGGAAAGTTAATATAGATACTAAAAATTTTGTTTCAACCCTTTATGTCTTGCAACTGTAGAACATGTATATTTCTAACAATATTTGTATCTTATTCATATGCTGAAAAAAATATTTACTACAGAATGAAGAGATGTATCCAGGTTTGGGGCTAAGAACAAAGATGACAGTTGAGGCAAGTTCTGCAGGACACTGGACCTCCAGGACCAAGTTTAGACACCCCTGGTTTAACCTTACACATTTTATTTAGAGCATTTTATACTTATCAACTGATCATCAACGCTGTGGTTTTTTTTTTTTTGAGACTGGTGCCGAAATAAAGCAAGTAGATAAAAACCCTTACTAAGAGGCTATAAAAATATTACAGGACTTGGGTTATTACAAAAGACAAATTAATGAAAAACAGCTCATGATGTTTCTATCTCTGTTCATCGCTGGTTACTGGTGCAGTCAAGGGAGGTATTTAGGTAAGCTAACGTTAGACCTCCTGCTGTCAGATGATGTGTAGTTGATGCAGGCACACGCTTTCAAGATTATTTTCATTTCATGCCTTCTGTGGTGTGAATATTATGTTAAATCTGTGTTTGATATTGGGCTCTTTAAAAAAGTAGACCGAGTAGTAGGGTGAGAGCAAAGGACAGAACGGAAGAAATTATATGTGTAAGGGCAACAGAATATTATTGTTCCCTTAATCATTCTGACATTTCATTCATGCATACCTTGCAAACATGCGTGTTCAGGCATTTAAATGGCAAAGAAATTCGTGTTATCATTTGATCTGGTACATAACAGTTGCATGGGTATCAATGCAGTATTGATTCCTGGTTTTGATACCCAAACCTAACTGCCACTCACCAATATTCTCGTCTGCCTCACAGCTGATGAAGCCATTGGGGTCTCTTTTGCCTGTGTGAGACACCCTGAAGAGAAGAGAATAGGATTTGACCATGTGACTGTTACTGGGCTCAAACTCATTGCTAGACACCAGCAGGGAGGGGAAGGCACCAGGCTTGGTTTGGCTGAGATCCGGGTTCAAAGGCACCTGCTTTTTTCCCGTAGGCACTTGCTTTATAGGACAGCTGACATCCTGAGAGGGCAAATTGACCATTATTCATTTAAAATAATGATTACCTTCATTATGTATTGAAAATAAAACTAATATAATTATCATATAGTAGTCAACATTTGAAGCGGATCATCACCTTTCATCAAAGATGTGCTAAAAGTGTTGAACACACATTCTTGTCCTGGGAAATCTTTAATTAACTTCAAATGCTGACTACTGTATATCAGCATACTTTATTTCTCCACTTGTACATTTTAATAGAATACATTTAAATATAAAGGAGCTCACCTTACGCTTTTTGTGACAGACTTTGACAAGTAGCACCTCAAGTGAAACTGAGTTTTGTTCATTTTCTGAGTTTTGACATGGCTTAACTGTTAATGGAACAACATTTTATCAGAATCCTAAAAATAATGCTTGAATATGTGAAAATGGATGTTCAGCCACACTGACACATTTTCGACAGTTCAGACTCACCGTTCTTGTGAAAAAATCCAGTGAATGTCAGTTGCAGATGTGAGGTCAAACTAAAAAAAAATAAACCATTAAAATCATCATTTGTAACTGAATAATGCCATGACTACATTACGTTTGGTATACAGTTATCTATGAGATAAAACCCTCTAGAACACAATCAAAACATTTGAACTTCATCTATCAATTCAGTTAAAGAGCCCATATTATGGGTTTTTGAAAATTCCCCTCCATGTAGTGTGTAACACAGCTCTAAGTGAAGTAAAGTATCCAGATAAGGCTTAAATCTGTAAGAATACAGTGTTTAAAACGGTTGATTCATCTATAAAAGAGTCGACTCATAGTGCTTCAAACGAGTCGCCTTGATACTGATTCATTAGGTGTTTCGCCATGACGTACGAACGAAACCAAGTTATTCACGTGCACGCGCAAACCCGGGAGATTTCAAACCTGAGGCCCCGCCCTCTGACGCAGAAACCCAGACACACACACACACACACACCCACAAACACACGCACACACAAACATGCCGGTCAATTGAAGTCACACTGCAGATGGATACATTGAGTCTCTACCCAAAGATGAAACCTCAGCATTATAGCCAAGCAGTTGGAAACTACTGGAAACTTCTGGAAACTACATGCTACAAAGAATACTTCATCAGCGTTTGTTAAAGGAAGGATCAGTAAAGAGTAACTTAATGCTGGACGTCAGGATGGATTTTTCTTCCTCCATTTCTCAAGTGTAAGTATGTGCGATTAAAGTTGCCTCGTTTACTCTAGCTTGCAAATGTATTTAGTTGTGATTTGTTACTTGTAACCGAGTGTACTGTATCAGGTTAACTGGCTATATTCTCTTATCGCGTGCAAAGTCACGTTAAAAACGCGACACGTGCTGCTTTGTTAACGGAGCTCCGTGGACGAGGAGAAGTGTGTGTGTCTGTGTGTGCGTGTGCGCGCGCTGTCGTCCGGAGGTGTGTGTGTTTGTGTGTGTGTGTGCGCGCGCGCGCGCGTTGTCGTCCGGAGCAGGGTTAAGTGTGTGTGTGTGTGTGTGTCTGTGAAAAGAGCAGAGTGAGAAGCTAGGAGATCTCCTCAACTGTTTTTGGAGTTTTTGCTCAATAAAATAGTTAGTCGTCTGAATTTTCAAGTCCATAGTCTGTATTTACATTGACCCACTGGCAGCTAAAATCCACGCCTACACTATCGAGCGTGCATGAACTGTGATTACTTTTATATTGCTCATTAGCTGTTTGGCCTTTTACTCTCTGACTGAAGGCAGTCGACCAATCGCAACAGGCTGTCATTGGTCCAATCAGCGCAGATTAGCTTCGCGCTAAGGAGGGGTTTGGGAACAAATGAATTACTGGACGATTCATACGGGAGTCGCTGGGATAATTAGGTAAAAATAAATGCAGATTATAAGACCATGAAAGTGTTTTTTTGACCTTGCATGCATATTAAACTGTTGTTGGAGACCCTTACAACCAAGATATGACCCTATTTCATGTATAATATGGGCTCTTTAAGGGACTTCCGAGAGGAAAAAAAATAACGCTCAGCGCACTAGACTAATCTACCAGATGCAACGACCCAACAAAATAAAATGCAAACTTACTAGCCTAATGTGAGTAATTTATATAACCTGATATAAAAAAAAATAAATAAAAATGAATAAACCTCTGAATGCATGCTCATTGAAAATTAAACATCATGTCAGGAGTCCCCTTTTTAACAATCATTGAGTTTACTTTCACTGTAACTGTATAAAATAGTGTAAGTTATGTTATTATTATCATAAAAGTCTTGTATGGAATTATAAATAGAACTTGTGAAATTTGATCTTTAAATGACAAGTTTCTTCTTTAGCATTTTTATATCCTATAATTATAATTATAATAAGGTTAAATAGGTTACTAACCTTCAACTTCAACCAATTTTAATTGTAAATCCATTCTTTTTGTGAAAAAAATATGGTTTTTTTTTAAAGGCCATATTGCCAGGCCCTAGTTTGGGGTGACTGCAGTCTAATTTTGAGGTAATGTCACATGTACGACTGCAGTACACAAGTACAACTCAGTATAGCTATTGACCTAAGCAGCAAAACAAGTTATTCATCCAGGTATAACAAAAAATACCTATATTGCTTCATTGTGTGTGTGTGTGTGTGTGTGTGTGTGTGTGTGTGTGTGTGTGTGTGTGTTATGAGTAAACAATGTTTTAAACAAAATTGAACTGCAAAGGTATGCTGGTTAAGGTAACAGATAGAAGATTAATTAGCTTTCATTTAATTCAACAAAATTAATAAACACATGACCACGGCAACATATGGTTTATCCGAGTTCTTCTTACATAATTTTCCTGATAAAGTATGATGCAATGCCTTTGTCACTACTTGTTAGAATGTTATTATGAAATATGTTGCATGCTTTATTCTGTGAAAGAAAGACATCATTTTGCAGTTTTGAGTCAATGGGCCATAGGTCACTGAGAATCTACACAAACAGCAATCGATATCACAGATTGATTATTTGCAATTTGACTAAATCGCATGCTATATTTTGAATAGCTATGACTGTGTAGTAAAGGCTGCTCAGACTCACAACACGTGCTGGAAAACTACAGCTCATTACAGAGCTGGCTTTTTAGACAAATGCACACAACAATCGCATGTGATTTTTTATTCAGCCCTAGTGTATGTGTAGTTTTAAATGTTAAACGTGTAATGATTTAAAATCTTAAATTATTTAAAAAGTTGTGTAGTTCACATCTTTAAACTCATATTTGTGTGAGACCACAGCATGCATAGTAGAAGAGCAATACCTCGGAGACTCAGGCTCTCCTTTCATTTTCTCCACACTGGACAGCAAGTCGTCAACTTTAAATGATTTCCTGAATAAAACCCAGTTTATTTATTAAACACGCTTTACAAACACACAAGTTATTAAAATACGGCACACCTATTCTGATTTTCTGATGTCAACCATTAATATATTAATAAAACCCACCTTTTGGCATTTGTTCGTGAGTTTCTATGTGACATGAAGGTGAGGGTCCTGTGAAGCAATACAGGCTGTGAAAGTACAAGAAAAAAATATATCAACAATCAGAGCCACCACACAATAATGTGAATTAAATCTACTGAAAAAAAAATACGTACAGTTATCAGATTCCTTGTTCGCAGAAACCTGTATATTTGAGTCGGTTCTGAAATGAAACATGCAGAAAATATATCATATACTTTTATTTTCAACATTTTCTCTACAAAAACTGCCTATCTGTTGCTTTACAAATCTCATTTACACTTAACTTTTTAGTTTTGCATACATTGGTAAATTTCTTGTTACTATTTTTAACAATAAACACTGCCTCATGTACACACTCATAGGAACACAACAGTGATAGATCCAAGGATGCATCCACACCACATCTAGTAGCAGTAACACACAACAGCACGTTGTCATGAACTGGGTGTGTCAATGGAACGTTAATAGGAAAAGCTAATGAATTTACTTAACGTGTTAAATGAAACAGCTGTTGACTTACTCTCAAAGGCCTGCAGAAAGAGCTCATGGTCGGCCTGCAACTGTTCAATCTTAGGTTTCTTGAGTGAGCTCACGCCAGAAGATGGGTATACAGCACCATTGGCTTTAGAGTTCATCACCTGAGCCGAATATTTCTGAGGAGCCATGATAATATACTAACAACTAATGGGAAGTCCAAAACGCATCAAAACAACACCAGGCGAAAAGATTATCTGCACATTAATGACAGACAGTCGCCCTCGCCCCTTTGACCAGCTCTCTACCATCACCTAAACATCAGCTACTTGTGGTTTAGTTTCTTTGACAAGTGCATGTTTGAATGTGGCTCAAATGAGTAAACCATACGAGTTGTAAATATGTTTACTGATGTATGCCCTCGATCTGGTCACTGATCCTCAACAGATTAGCACGTTAGCTTGCGGTCCTTAAGAGCGACGAAAACACAGTTCAACGACACCGGGTAATCCATACACACAGGCAGAAGTTCACGTTCCAATTTGAACAAAGGTTATGGATTATTGAATACTTATTTTCTACCGAAATTGTATTTATTTTGACGGGAAACCCGACCAAGTGACGGATACGGATACTTGTGTATCGCCCGAGCCCTTGAGGAGAGTGCCGCGAAAACCCGCCCACTGCAATGTTTTAGCCAATCAGAGATGCCGTCTGGTAAAATCGAAGTTTTTTATTGGATAGACTTATTTTGATAGACGTGAGATTAAGATTGGTAGAGGAGACAAATTGCCGCCAAGAATGTTTTGGTTCTGGGGAGAGGATCGGTCACGGTGCAGTAGCACGGGTTACAGCCTGAATACAGTCATAAACATACAGCAGTCAACACTTGAAGTAAATCAAAAAAGTTTATCAATATTGAAAACAAGAATGTGTTGTTTAATAGTTTTAGGGCAACTTTGAAAGATTTGAACCCCTTCCAAGATTTACTCCTGCATGCATGTTTTATATATGTGCGTGAGGTACTAAGTAAGTTAAAGGAACCTTAAGTTAAGGAAAAACAAATGTATTAATGTTCTGAATTATAACGTTCCCATAAAACTATTTTTTTAAATAAAAACCGTGGAACCAAAATTCAAGTGCAGAATTCATGTCGGATTTTTTAACCGATGAACATCCGGATGTAGAGCATTTGACAACTTCCTGTCCACACGTGTTTTGGGATGTAATTGCGCTGTGCATCTTAAGTATTTTGTAAAGCGTCCCATAACCTGTTTTAGAAATGGCAGACATTGTACAACAACGATTAGAGGACAGAATACCAGGGCTTGAACAACTGGAGAGAGTCGGTTTGTTTACCAATAAAGAAGTCAAGTGAGTATATCACTCGTGTTCATGCGAACAGAAAAGATGGATTGAAATGGTGCTTCTGTAGAGAGAAAGTTTCCTCAAAAAGGGCTTTTGTTTCAGGTCCATGTTGAAAAGATCTACTGCACTTGAATATAAGCTACACCGAGCAATTCAGTGTAAAGATGACTTCATTACATACATACAGGTCAGTATTAACAAATAGCTTTTTGCACTTTAATGTAAGAAATCAGCACATTATGACCTTGTTTTTTTATCCTTGTAAAATCAGTTCGAAATAAACACTCTTGAACTTATCAAGAAGAGGAGAGCGGTGAGTTGAAATCTGTTCTGTTATTTATTTATTTTGAAATCTGCTTCTTTCAGTAATCAGAACAGCAGACCTAACTAACTTGTGTTACTTTAAGTGAGATGTACTGTTCTGCTTTCAGAGAATTGGTTACCATTTTAAACGTGAAGAAATTGAGTATCCCATCATTCAGGGCATAAACAGTGTTTTCAGAAGGGCGACAAGCAAATGGCAGGTTGGGCAATAAGAAATGATAACCTCAGTTTTAGATTCATTGTGATGGTCAGTTTTTGATTCAAATGTATTTTTGATTCCATTAAATGCTTCTCCTGTAGGAAGATGTGCAACTCTGGCTTTCTCATGTTGCCTTTAATAAGAAATGGGTATGTGCTTTTGTTATTAAATGCAAAAAACCTTATCAATTTTAAAGAAATAAAAATAGAAAGAAAGAAAGAAATAATAACGCAAATGTGTTTGTCTTTAAAAAAAAATCCTAATCTTTTTTTTTTTTTTTTGTCTTTCAACAAGGGCTCAAAGACTCAGCTCAGCAAGATTTTGTTATCTATGTTAGCTATCCATCCTGACAAACCAGGTAAACTTAAGTAAATTAGAAGTTTAGGGGTTGGGTTTACTGTCAATCATTAATATTATTGTAGTTTAGATGTATAAGCAGCTTTATACACATGGCTAGAAATAAAGTTTTTGGCGTTTTCTTGCAGCTCTGTGGATAATGGCTGCTAAATGTGAAATGGAGGACAGGAACTCCTCAGAGAGTGCCCGGCATCTTTTCCTCCGTGCCCTTCGCTTTCATCCAGAAAATAAGAAAGTCTACCTGGAGGTGAGGCAACATTATTTTTAAGCAACCAATGCTATAAACATTACACTTTGAATCTCATATATACATAAAACAAACCATTGTATGTGTGTACAGTATTTCCGGATGGAGCTCATGCATGCTGAGAAGATGAGGAAACAGCAACAGGAACTGGAGCAAGCTAAAATAGATGTGGTAGGTTAAAAAGGTGTACATCTGGAGTCCTTGCCTTTTTGAAAATAAAATGCATATTTTAATTCATAAAACATCTTTTCTAAATTCAGGGGGAATATCAGTTTTCTCCAGAAATCTTGAGTGGAAAACTTGCTGAAGTGATATACAGAGATGCTGCACAGAAAATTAAAGGTTGGCTAAATTTCCACATAACTGTTTAATAGTATCAGCTGTGTGTTGTTATAATGTGCTTATTTGTCTTGTCATCAGGGGCCGAATTCGTCTTGTCCCTGCTACAGATCGCTGCCATCTTTGACTTCACAAAGGACCTACAAGACAAGATCCTGCAAGAGTACTGAGCCGTTTCCCCTTTTGCCTTTTTACGTCTATATTGGCAATATGCAATCATGAAAATTTCTTTCTCAGACAACATGACATTGGAATTCTCTCTGTTCAGTCTGCAGAGTCAATATAGCGATGATTGCCTGATGTGGGATTTCATGGCCAAGCGTGAGCTGGATTCTGCTGGTGCTCCAGAGCTGCAGTCTGCGAAAGGAAGAGCTTCTGATACAGACCGCAGGGAAGAGCGCTGCTGCTTAGTTTATGAGGAGGCTCTAAAGAGCTTAAATTCTGGTAATTATAATGCAACAGGGACTTGTTCAGAATTTGCATATAAAAATGCTCAGTTAGAATTCAGGGATGGAAGAAGAGTATATTTTATTGTTCTATGCATATTAATGTGCTATTTATTCTTTTGTAGAGGCCATGTGGACATGCTATGTCACATTTTGTTTTGAGAGATATAAGAGAAAGACAAATGTCACTGAACTCAAGGAAAAGGTAACAAATCTGGTATTTTATTTATTTGTTTACAAAGTAATACCCAGGCTCTGTTTTTCGTTCCCAACTTAAAAGATCTAAGACAGGATTGTCCAAGTTCTGTCCTGGAGGGCCAGTGTCCTGCATAGTTTAGCTCCAATTTCCTTCAAAACACTTGCTTGGAAGTTTTAGTTTACCTAGAAAGAGCTTGATTAGCTTGTTAAGTTGTGGTTAATTGAGGTTGGGACTAAAATATGCAGGACACTGGCCCTCCAGGACCGAGTCTAAGAGAATTCGGCAGATCCTGGATCTTTTAATCTTGATCACTGATCTCTGACTAATTTGTTTAATTAATCAAGTTTGTGAATCAGATAAAAAAATTTGGATGAATTGATCTGAGACTACTCTATGAGCTTGTGTTTGTTGTAGTAAATGAACAGTGTATTAATGGTATGCAAGAGCTGTCTACGTTTGGTGGCTTTACAAATTTTTTTTATGTCAACAATTTAGCAATTTAACTTTTTTACATTAGAGAGGATTTTCTTCAGGATGGTATCAAGTTTCAAAATTTTGTGGTTTAAGGCATAACCAGTTATTTAATTTAGCATTTTAATTTTTGAGATGTGTCTGCATCTACTGTGCTCCATCAAAGCATCAGCATATTAGCTCTCAACATTACTGTTAATTATGCTGTAAATTATGTAAGTATTCAATTACAAAAAAAAGAAAGCGAAATGTCTCATGAGAATATTGTTTGTTTTTTTATCGTATACTCTTAGAAATAGCACTAAACAGGTAGAGTGACTTTTCCAAGTGTGAGTTTACATCTAAAAGGACCATGTTGCTGTCTTGCTAAGTACCTAAAGTGTACATATTAGTCACTTAAAAAGTAGAAACGTGCTCTCTTTGAACCCATTGAAATGGTACCACCCTGTGACCTTGTTAATATCTTATATTGCGAAGAGTAGATTACATAAGTTTAAACAAACATTTATTTCTGATTTATTTCCAAAAAATATCTATTTTCCCCTATTTGTTACAGTACTCTGAGAACATATCAGCAGTTGGTAAAATACATTCTTTCAGTATCACCTACGCTTGAAATGTTTATATGAAATAAGAGTGCTCCTGGAAGAACTATACTGTCCTGGATTGTGCCAAATTGTCAATAATAGGATCCAGCTTACTGAGTAATAAATGTATAAAGAATGGACCCCGATTTTGCAGATTAAATTCACAGCAAACACATCTTTTTAGTAGGTTTGTCATCAGGCCAATTAGTAAGCAACAGTTAAAGGTACAGAAGGTGATCTTCCACAATGCTAACAGCTTAGCATAAATCTCTGAATCACAGTCGCTCCCCTCCCATCTAGAGCCACGCCTCCTGAAACACGAGCACCGCAAAAGAACCCTGTCTTATGTGTTAAAAGCCACTAGTGCTTGTCCGGTGGCGTGCAAGCCAAACTGACATGCTATTTCAGAGCAAATATTTAGAGTTGCAAGGTAAACAATATAGGGAGAGGCAAGGCGGAATAGCGGTATTTACTTGTGTTTTGTTGTTAAACTAATCAAAATCCTTATCAGTCTTATCAGTCTTTCACCGAAAGATTATAGTAGCTGAACAACACTTCTGTGAAGATATAACCCATTTGTAAGAACAACATCTAACATTACATCAGCTTTGCGTGAAGCTGAAACAGTTTTAAAACAGAACATTACCTGTCTAAGAGAAATCCTTCAGACATGGTGTCATTCTCTCTCCAGCGTGCAAAGTTAACTCCAATATTGATTCAGGTTTTTAAAAAGTTTTGCTTTAGCATGTTTTTACCGATTGCGCACGCGCTCTCTCTTTCGTGAACGTGCGGCGGTTGGCAGAGCTGCGTACAAACGGCTGCGCAGTTGTTCAAATCTGCATTTGCTGACAGACAGATTAGGCTACTTATCGGAATTATGAGATGCCGGTCCGACTCTATTTAATTGGATGAACATTTTTTGTTTTATGCCTTACCCAAAATATAAAAATACATATAAATACATTTAAATCATTTACTGTAATCATCACTGTTAGACTGTGAAAATACTTTCAACCAGCACAACAAAAAATGCTTCTAAAGACAATCACCTATTGCACCAGTGCATACCAATGAAGTGTAGACGATTAGCTCAATTTTTAATTGAAGGAAAGAAATTGTTATAGAGTTAAAAATAAATCAATTATTCATGTTTTATTTTAGATCATTCACAGAAGTGGGTTGGTATTTGTCAGTTTTATTTTTAGGTTGTCATGTTGTTTTGAATTCAGAGTTTAGGTCTTTAATTTATTGTAACTCTTCTTTGTCAGAGAAAGGAACGATTACTCCGAGTCCTACAAAGTGCTCACGATGCACAGCTTTTGCAGGAGACTTTCTACAAGAACTGGGTAATGCAGTCAACAGTTGTCATAGAAATACCTTTTTCTTACCCACCCTTTATGCAGCAGTGAGTTAAAATGGTGTTTGTAATGTAGGCCACTTTCATCCCCTCAAAACACAGCTCCAGGTCCTGCTGTCATCGGGGGATACAATAACTGCTACCCAGATCGCCACCACAGCAGCCCAGCGATTCAGCCAATCAGTGGAAATGTGGAGCTTCAGCCTCCAGACATTGGTCCATCTGAAAAGTCCAGAGGCGGGACCTTTATTTCAGGAAGCTCTAAAACACATCAGTCTCAAGGTAGAAGTTGTGCCACAGCTGACTCTAAGTGGGACATCGTACTGCAATAACTGACTTGCTCTAATTAGTCAACGTTAATAAATTGTCTTCTGTAGTTATTTGGATTTTTTTTTTCTTTAGTGGGCTATAGCAAAGCAATACAAGTAACCCTTAAATGTAGCTTAGTGACTTTTACAATTTATCATTCAACACATTCCCTGGAAATCAAACTCCACAGCTTGTTGCTGCTAGCACTACACTCTACTCTTTGAGCTACAGTAACGTTATTGCCAAAAATATAACTAGTAAAAGTTTTTCCTCTGCTTTGAAAATTCAGTCCTGCACGTTTATTATCCAAAGCACTGTTTAGTAAATCAGCTAGTGAGAAGTTGCCACGTGTACAGGATTATGAGTCCTGTTGTTGTATAACTCCACAAAGACGTCCAATCACAGTGTAACATGAGGCTATCCAGATTTTTCTTATGCCTTGTGATGCTGTGCATGAATAATGGCTATAAAAAAACTATTTCAGCCAAGTATTAAAAAAAAGGCTTTACAAGTTACAGTTAAATGTATCATACGTAATAAAATATTGTTCGGTGGAGTCGATGCTCATTTTTTTTCATCAATTATATTATCAACTGTAATTGAATCTTATAAGTTCTCCATCAAGTGTGACTTTTTTGGGGGGGAAAACTTAAAAACCTTTTCTTAAATTCCATTCTTATGTCATTTTAGATAAAAGTGTGAAATATGAATGTATGTATAATTAATGACAAAGAAAATATTTAATAATAGTTGCAATCCTTATAGTTGTAATCCTGGTCATATCTGAAGATCAGACCCTATTATGTCTAACCATCTGTATATATGTTCAACAGGAAAGTCTGGCAATATGGCAGATGCAGGCTGATTGGAGTATGGCCTCGCAAACGCCAAAAGAAACGGAAGCATTCTTTCAGGTGGGACATGATATAAAAGTTTTTTTTTCTACAAAACTCCTGCAAGATGAGTCAACAATGTTGAAAATATTTCTGTCTGTCTATGCGTGTTATTTACCAAATTTATATTGATATGATTTGCATCTTAGTAGTACACAAATAATAATGCATCACATTATTTGGTTTCACCTAATCCTATATTTGCAGAAAGGGATCTTGTCCCCAGTTCCTGCAGTGTCAGCTGCCATAAAGGAAAAATACCTTGAATGGTCATACAAAACTGGTGGTTACAAAAGGGCCAGAAAAACCTTCGTAAGGTACACATTAAAATGGCAGAGAGGCTGAGGAAACAAGCAAAATGCTTTTGTCATTTTTCTGATTTAATGGAATTATTTTCATCACATATTATCTTTTTTTTTCAGCTTACATGAACACAGACCCTTTACTAAGGAATTCTTCCTGCAGATGATTCAGATTGAGAAAGAGCAGGTGAATTGATGTAGCACTTGTGGGATATTTTATGTATAGTAGCCTGTTAGGTAATCTCTAACATTTTACACTTTTATTTAATAACATACTCAGGAGACTCCAAAGATGAGTAACCTTAGAGATTGCTACGAGCGAGTGCTTCGTGAGTTTGGCTCTTCAGATGAAAGTGAGTGTGATTGATTGATTTGCTTTTAGCCTTTTAAATCCCTTTCATGTTTTCACATATTTCACTGAACAAGGAAAATAATTTGTTTAGGTCTCTGGATTGACTACATTAAGGAAGAGTTGGGAAGGCATGGTAACCCAGAGAACTGCGGAAAAATCCACTGGAGGGCTGTTAAGACCCTTGATGGAGAAAGTGTTGAGCGTTTTACCACTCTGTACACATTGCTGCAGACTGGCAACATTTAAATTCTGTATGATTCTTTAATACATAGCTGTGTTCATGTCTGGAGCACAAATGCTGGATTAGTAAAGGCAAACCTAAAACTTCTTTGGTGCATAAATTTGTACTTTCCTGTACCTTCAGAAATAAACATTTTATCTTGTTGTTGTTGTCTTGAAATACTTTGTATTGTGGTACATCCTGGCTTTCATCAACACACCAAGCAAATGCAAACAATCAAACTCGAAACGGCAGTGAAATTGTGTAAGCTGTAGAAGGTAGCATCAATTCAGTCAGAATAATCTGAATTTTAGACTAAATAGATCAGGGATGAGTAAACTTGATCCTGGAGGACCAGAAAAGTTGCTCCAACATTAATCAAACACATCTGAACAAACTAATCAGTGACTTGCAGAAGTCAGTGGAGCAGAACTTTGAAGGATACCGGCCTGCCAGGATCAAGTTTGCCCATGCTTAATCCAGACAATTGGCTGTTATTGAACAGATGACCCATTTTATTTTCCTTCAGTAAATAAATTGTAAGAGTAAAAATTAAATAAAGAAAAAACACATTGTGCTTTACTGATTTCACAATTAAATGTCAAAGTACTAAGCCTGACACCTACAAGTAGTCAAATATATCATGAATAAGGACACTTTATGAATTTAATCTGTCACTGATTTATTTTATTAACAAATAACAATTGATTTGGTAAAAGGTTGTGTGAGATGTTAGCATGAAGCTGTCCTTAGCCATTCAGTTAAATATGGTTTTAAAGTCCCATGTACTAAAGCTGACTCCATTTACAACAGCAGCAAACAGGTTAAATTGCCTGCTGATCCAGTGGTTATTTTTTGTGTTTGTGTAGCTTTCACCAGCTTACATTTAAAACCTTAAACAGGTACAATCCCTGAATCCTTCCTTTTGCCATAATGGAAAATAGTAGCATTTTTTGTTTTGTTTTTACCAGATCACATTGACTTCAAAGTCATAAAAATTAGGGAGAATCAGAAAAGTTAAGTCATGGATTAGGTAAAAGACAAGCTTTAAAGAAGATGTTAAAATCCCTTTTAGGTGAGCTTGACACAAACATGTTACCATGGTCTCCCCTGTTGTCTATGTGGCTTTGTAAAAGTCCTGAGTCAGTGCTTCCTTAGCAGAATATAGGTGAAAAGTGCTACAAGTCCAGCAGACAGCAGGCCGATGACACACTGGTGGATGGTTATGGCACTCTCCAGTGAGTGGATGCGTTCCTCCATAGCACTCGTGTGGATGTAGTCATAGATTGAAGCCCCGATGCTCCACACTGCCCAAACTGCATCCACCAATGCCCTCATTGTGGGAGACACCATTGAGTGTGCGGCTTCCCCACAGTGTGGGATCCTCACTCACCTGCCTCCCCCTGAGAGACGGAATCACAAGAAGAAACGAGCTGATCATAGATAGCAGAATAATGTTTTGATTTGAGAAAAACAATACAAGGGTGCATGCTAAAATTGAAATGTTTGACATGAACACAGATAGCATGAGGCAACACGGTGGTGCAGTGGGAAGCACAATAGCCTCACAGCAAAAAGATCGCTGGTTTGAGCCACGGCTGGGTCAGTTGACATTTCTGTGTGGAGTTTGCATGTTTTAGTGTTGGTGTGGATTTCTTCCGGGTGCTCCGGTTTTCCCCACAAGTCCAAAGACATGCGGTATAGGTAAATTAGGTTAGACAAATTGGCCGTAGTGTATGTATGTGGGTGTGTATGGGTGTTTCCCAGTGATGGGTTGAAGCCGGAAGGACATCCGCTGCGTAAAACGTATGCTGGATAAGTTGGCAGTTTATTCCACTATGGTCATCTCAGGTTAATAAAGGGAATAAGCCAAAAAGAAAATGAATGAATGAGCAGTTAGCATGAGAGGTAGGGCTGCACAATATTAGAAAAATCGGACATTGCCATATTCTGTTTTTCTGCGCTATACAATTCTCCCCAGATGAGATGAATAGCTTTATTCAATAATTTAGATTGATTGAGATGGCATTCTTTATGTAGTACATCTGCATAATATAAAATAAATTACAATGATATATAAATTTAACAAAGCAAAGATAAAATTGCAACAAATAAAATGGATTTATGGGGACTACCTGAATAATGTTCAGGTACTGAAACAATAAGAAAATTCGAATGTAAAATTATAAACTCTTTACTGTATCAATCATTAAAAAAACATTTTATTAAAGTTTTAAACGATACTATTTTATTGTAAATACATGCTTTAAACTCCTGAAATTCTCAAACAGTCAAAGTACTTAAAATAATTTGCTCTATTATGGATAAACTGCACTTGCTCTTCAAAGCTCATCGCCTGTTCTGAAGTGTCTGATCAACTATATAACCAACTCAAGATTGCACATCCTGCGATGTGACACTGCGATATCTGAAATGATATACTGTGCAGACCTAATACGAGAAGACCAACACAGCTGACACACTACAGTTTTCAAGCATCTCTTAACCTTACTAACTCCTCACTGTTTACTAGAGAGATTACAGTGTGTTTAGGACAACATTTGAGCCTTTGCCTATCAATCCGTTTAAAAGGAACTGTAAACTACATATATTGTACACATGTTGTATGGACCCTCCCTCATTTATTTTTAATCATATTATTATTATTATTTTTATTATCCACACAATGGAAGTAAACTTATAACATAACTATTTGGTAACTAAACATTCCATCTTCAATCTTGTGTTTTACAGTTAATCAACTTACAGGGAACATAATTTTATATTGAAATGCATTTGAGAAAGGACACGAGGTTGTATATTTTTGCATCACAACAAATAAAGACACTGTTAATTCTAGCTACACTATTATTTTGTGACTGTAGAATGAGACTATAATGTCATTATAAGAGCAGCTGCACAATTGTTTTCGGTTAATTTGCATTTTTAAAATAGTTAATGAAACAAATAACACGTCTTTGCTGTTGGTGCGTTCATTACCTTTCTTATATAAATACACAATAGCAATATGCATTCTGCGTCACCCAAAGAAATCTTGCAAATGAAAAGAGATGATGTTTGATTATATTGTGTTAGTGGCTATTATAGCGTAATAGTGTTTTATACTGTTACTGTATGTACACATGACTGAGCCCAGGTAGGCTACATCAGGCAACTCTTCATATTTACAAGTATAACGAAGTGTGAGCCATTCGTGTTTACATAGCGTGACATGGCATCTTTCACAACAATATCAACGTTTTAACCTTAATTTTAAACACAATAGAGTAATACTGTCGACGTAATCATCAATTTAAAATAGCCACGAGAGACAGCAAGTTACAACAACTTTGCACTGATTTACAGGCCATTTTCTGCCTATAAGGCCAGGCATATATCTCTCAATTGGCAAAATCCCCATCCATGCTGCTTTGAATTCAATATATGTGATCTAGTATTAGAGAGGTTCTGGTGGAGGCATAAAAAGACATTTTATAAATGATGAACGGCGTCAGACATGCACAGGCAAACATAATCATCAGCTGACATCCCTGCTTGCACAAACAACGCGATAAACAATCATGGAGACTCACCGAAGGATCGTCGATGTTAGCCGAATAACCAACGCAATGTGAACAATCATTCGTACACAATATTCTGTAAAAATATAACAGACCATTTGACAAAAATACACGATCTTCTGCCGCAAGCCCGACCGGGCTGGCGTGATGACGACATGTGGAGGGCGTGTCTTCTTTTGAGAATCAATTAATAAATCAGTGGACAAACGATAAATGTCACTAAATATAATGGGGGTCAGGGACAAGATCGAGGGAAGGATCAGCCGCAGAAAGTTAAAGAAGATTTGCAAACGCAAATGTTCTATTTAAATACAATATTATATATATATATATAGGCTTAAATATCTTGGCGTTGTAATCCCTAAAACTAGACTGGATGAATGGTTGCAAAGGGAAATCTCTATTTTTGAAAGTTTTATTAACAAAAGGGGAATCTTTTTCCATGTGTTTACTCTGTTCCCTTCCCATTTCAATGAGTTGAATTTTCATTTTATTTGGAAGAGGAAAGTTCGTTTTGTTGAAAAAGGAACAATATTAGAAAATTATAAATACGTCTGCAGTCCATAGATTTTGATTGTATGAATGGCATAGATTAAATAACTCATTCATCAAAAACTAAAAATGTTTCGCTAGTGATAATAGTTTCTGCTTCTATATCCAGAAATAATCTATAAATAATATTTTCAAAAGTGAACTCTATAACCTTGTGATTTTTCAATACAGAAACTCCCTGTCAAATTATCAGAATTTCATGATCAGGTTTTTTTATGCTGGAAATTAATTTACAAACATAAATTTTTCCCACATAATAAAATTTGGAACAATATGTACATTTTTAGAAACAAAGAGAACAAAGAGGGTGAGGTTCTGAGTCACAGAAATGTTTGTGAAAAATCTAACTTTGAATGGGATCATGCACTATAACAGGATATTGAAATCTATTCCGTAGGCATTTGTAATGATGTTTAATGTGGTCGCCATTATAAATGACACTTCATCGTGTTGATAAATGGACAAGATTTTATTCAGAGTGAAATACCTAATAAAATAAGATCATTGAACTCAAGATAAATTTCCATTACAAGCTAGTAGAAATAATGTGTATTTTTTCCCCAAGAGCTCTAATATTGGATTAAGAACTATGTTTCTTTCTTTCCCCATACCTCCCAGAGCTAAGAAGTACACTTTAAAAGATTCAATGATATTTTCCCATCTTCAGAGTTTCTTAGACATAGATTTAATTTTGATCACAATAATTGTACATTTTGTGAGGTTGACATTGAAACGACTGCACATTTATTATTTCACTGTTTATTAACCTTCTACTCTGATTCATTTGAGTGGCTAAAAGTTTCTCTCAAGTTGTCTCCAAGTTTTCTAAAAATAATATTTTATTTGGTTTATAAGGGGAAGATGTTAATATTAATTTTGTATTAAATAATATTTAAATTCAGAAATTTTATATTCATAAATGCAAGTGCCTTAAAACAAAACTATTGTTTTGGTTTTCCTAAATTAATTTTGGTAATACTGTAGCCTACATCTTTAAAGTTGGTGAAATCAAAAATTAGGAAGAAGACTGTTTAGTTAAAACAATCTTTTCATAGAAGACCCTGTCGTGTAGGCTAATTATTATTATTATTATAAGGCTGTTATTATTATTATTTGTGTTCTGTTCTGTAAATGTAGGTAAAAGTTGTTAGTGGAATTTGCCTTATTGTATTTGTGTTATAATGTAATAAAAATTAACAATGGTCTTTGGATATATCAGGCGTGACCACAGGGAGCCGCTCGATCCACATCCATTCTCTACCTCACCCCTTCTTTGCAGCTGAGATGAGAACTCAAAATAATATACAAAAAAAAAAAAAAACTATATATATAATGCCTATATAATGTGGAATAAATTCTGATTTTGAGAAATTCGTTAAAAACAAATAAACATTGCAATTGATTGAGTGTGTCAATTGTTTCACAGTAGAGATGGTTTATTAATAATATTAGTATAAATGAGTGCTTGTTCTAGGTCAGGGAATTTGTTTTAATGAAGTCCTCTGCACACACACGCAAGACGTCGATCCAGTTCTGGGAGGTCCAGGGCCCGGATGCTTACATGCATACTACGATGAAGGACTGTCACTGGCTTATGGATATGAATTAGGAGTAACGCTATCCGCTTATTCAAAACAGTATCTTAACTAAAGAAACAAATTTTCACTAAGATATGTGAATGGACATTCTAGGGTTACTAAGCAACGTCAGACGTTATTAATTTTCATGAAGTAGGCCTTCATCATAGTAGGACTTTCTGCAAGACACAATGCCGCATGTGATCAAAGGAACCAGTTGGTGGCGCTTTAGCGCAACATGATGTACACTGCAAATATGATCTGCCTACAGAAGTCAGATGGATAATTCATTAATAACGAGCACATGGGGTCGCTCTGGTTAAATCAGTGTACATGAAGAATTTCAAAAGCTTGCGTATTAACAAGGCTCACTGTGTCACCGCGTAATATTGACTTTTTCCCTTCGTCCACTTTTGCGCAAAGAGAGAGTGTTGTAAGCGGTCCCTGTGGATATACTGTGTCTTCATGAAGAGTTGAGCGCAAATAGGGGGCGGGTGATGATAATGTGTGAAGAGTGGCAGCAACTTCTCACTACGCGGCAACATTTTCCATTCTTCTTCAGACGATATTCCTCTTCTTTCTAAAGCAGCTCCACGGAGGAAGGTTGGTGCTGGTGTACATGGTGGAAATGACAGGTAAAAAGTGATAACCTGGACAGTCGAATAGGCTCGTCACTGGACGCGTCGCGTCGTTGTTTCTCATGTCACATGCATGGGTTGGTCGCGTTTCTGAGTTATGCAGTCGATTAATTGCAAATGCGAGTGATTAGCACATATTATACACTTTTAGCGCACGATCACCCATCCTAAAGCAGAATTCAGTAACACTTGAGAGTGTGTCAGAGGCTGGGTCTTTGCGGGCAAGGTGAGTTTTCCTTTCATTCAACTGGCCTACAAAGTCCCAGTTTTCGGCCCATGTGACCATCTCTGTCAATTGACCGTGCTGAATGCGCGCGCGAGTGTAGGGTGTGTGTGTGTGTGTGTGTGTGTGTATGTGTGTGTGTGGCCTTTAACCTATCTGTATTAATAATAAAGTGGAATCGGATAGAATAAAAAAAATCTATTCTGTGATTTTAAAATAACGTTAATTAATTTCCGTTCTTAACTAAAAACTTTAAAAAAATATATATTTTTCTTTGTTTTATTTACATTTTATAGCTAAAATGTGCTATTTAGATGCTATTAATAGATTAAAAGTAAATACAGTAGAAAATGAAACGGTCTATCTATAGCTTCACAATATCTGCTACATTTATCTTACAAAAGTACTACTAAGCATAACAAAATAAAGCAAAAATAAATAAATCGGAATGATTTCCTTTGAATGCTTGTGCTTGTATTAGCCAAAACATTTGTGATCTTATATGTAATATGATTGTCCTAAAAGTGTTTTTATAGAAAGTACAGCTATAAATTATACTGTCTTCTTGTTTAGTAAAATAAACTGCATACAATACAGCTCAATTTTTTGTAACACCTAAAGATTTATGGAGTACATCATTTATGCAGATAAAAAAAACTTAATTGAGTTTTTGATAATTTAACGAAAGACACTGACTTCAATGACAATTCAAAATAAATATAAAAGCAAGTACTAGTTTTTGTGAAAGAAGTATGTCAGTTTTCATTAAAGAGTTTACTGTACAGGGAGTGGCGGGTTACAGCTTTGTTAGTGTGTATGGATTCTGGGATAGCTACCAAGCATGTCTGATATAGTTTGTCATATTAAGAAGATCTCAAAGCTGCCTGCCAATAGTTTTCCATTTCCCGATGGATTTGTATATATTGTTCTGGCTGTCACACATCTAGACAGTTGCAAAGGCCTAACCATTGTAAACTAATCTCTTCCAAACAGTACACATGGAAAACATGAAAGAGTAATTTAAAATAGGTAAAAGTTCTTTAGATGCTATCATTTTAGTGTAATACAAGCAGTACGGAGGATTAAAATATAACCAAAGTGCATACAGGATAAAACATACATTTGTTTTTACCAATCATTTCACAAAATACTTCATATTTAATTTTTTTCAAAAATTCCAGTCATGACTGCGTCTTTTCTAACAGCTTTTAATGATCATTTAACTGAAACACAGTGGTATTTGCATTAACTGGTTTGCTTTGAATTTTATTAAAAAGTTTTCCTTTGCATAATTTGAATAGAACAAGAAGGCAACTCAAACTTCTGTGTCATCAAATATCCGCCTAAGTGATGAAGAGATGTCTAAGCTGTAAATGGCATTGCTGCTTTCCAAGAGTTTTATACTTTCTAGCTAAAAAGAAAAGTGGCGTAGTAAAACAGTTTGGCAATTGAAATCAATTGTCATTTAATGCTTTCTAATAATAAGGGTCTGACATTATGCTTGGCCTTTGTCCAGGGAAAGGAGGGATATTATACTCCAGGCTGACCTTTAGTTTAGATTCCTTTGAGTCTATGATATAACTTTAAATGTTAGAGCAGTAAATCTGGACAAAGAAACTGCAAAAAAAGTCAGCAAGAAAAGTGAGGGACTTTTAGGGGCAGCTGTGTTATACTGACCCAGTCATAATGCCCCTAAAAATCCTTATTGCTCTTGCAGTGCTCAACAATTCGCTGCTTTTAAATCAGTCCTAACTCCAGTGTTTATAGAATCTGAAATTTGTTACTACTATTGATTTTTTTCAGGTACTAAACTAGTATGGTACTTTCAATGCTTGATATCTGTTGCACAGTCCAAACATAGCTGCTTTGCTCATTCACATTACATTTTGAAACATTGGCGCTGGGCCATCAGTTGGGGAATTTTTAATGTGAATGGGGAAATACCAATGACATTGCCCAGAATGTATGCGAATTGTTCTCCTGTTGTTAGTTTCGTATTGGTAGAGAGAGTGACAGGTAGAAAGTAGCAGCAGAGTAGCAGAAACAGAAATAGTGAGTGAGGTAAAGGGTGGGAAAGAAAGAAAGAGACAAGCTGATGACTCAGGCTCATACGCTTCATATGTAGGGAGGGAGGGAGGGAGGGAGGGAGAAATGACTCATCAGAGCATGTGGAATCTCATACGGCTATCACAGGATCGAGGTTCTCTCTTCCTCCTCACTGTAGCCTGACTGTCTGAGTTTGGTGAAGACTGCCCACTCTGTCTGTCTCCAGCAACAACCTGCGTCCACAGGGACAGCCGATTCTGGGGCAGCCAGGCCTCCAGAGCTGCTGGTTTTCAGTTTAAAAAATACAAAATCTTAGGATCTGTGCATATTACCATATTAAATCAGCTGAATTATGTGTTTAGTGTACTGTCAATCGATTAAAAAAATAACTAATTAATAACACTGTTTTTTTTTTTTTTACTTAACCACGGTTAATCACGATTAATCACATTTTAAAGACTGAATCTTGTAATTTTGGCTATTCAAATGTAAAATTAATGTAAACGCAAGACAATAACTAATTGAATTCAAAATATAATTGTTTATTAGAATTTTTATTTAACTTGTAACACATATTTCTTCATGTAAACAACATACCCACAATAAACCGTCAAGGTCCTGGCTTGACAGCCATATTTATTACAGAAATTAAAACACAGGCATGTCAGTGCCATTTGAATTTCAAAACAATCAATGCCAACAAAGAAAAAAATGATTTCCAAGTTGGATTCTAAGTGGATTGCAAAAAATGCCCAAATACAGGCATTGCAAATATAGAAAATTATAATGACAATAAAGAATTGGATACAAACAATTGTACTCATTGTAAAGTTGTATTGCTGTGAGTTAAGAACATTAATTATAAAGGAAAAACAATTTTGCTTAGTCCTCCTTTACATTCAGCCAGTTGCTAAAACAGTCCAGTCTGTTGACATTATCGGGGGACAATGTGGACCTTTTCTTTTGAATGATGTGAGCTGTAACTTTTTAATTTAGTGGCTAAGGACAGCGACGTTTAGGCAGGTTTGTTGCTAAGAAACGTGCACGCGCACAGACACACACACTCACATGACAGGGCAGCCGGAGCAACTCGCTTCAGATTCAACACGCATGATCGCGTTCATCAAACTTGCTTAAACTAAGCGTTCTAAAGAATAGCTATATTTCACAAGGGTTCTGAAACATCAACGCGAAGCACACACATGCGTTTAAGGTGGAAACACGTCAAAATAAAACATTGGAGGGCGCATGCTAAAAGGCAGAGGAATGCGCTGTTTTTGACTTCATCTGGCACTTTCTAAGTACATTGACATGGACGCCAACACTCCAATTTTAACATGATTAAGATAATACTTGCTTTAAGAATGTGGTTAAGTTGGTTTTGTTTTCAATATTCCTGACACATTCAGTGATAGATGGCAATAACTCATGTAAACAGCAATTTTTGATTAACTTAAGGACCACAGAGTCATGAAATTAGGAGGTTTTTCCTTCCGTTCGCCATGCGGTATCAAATTCCATTAAAACAGAAGTCGAAAGTTAAAAATGAAACACCCGAAATTGCATGAAACTCTGGAAGAAATGCTGCATAGACTGGTAATGTGACATTAATTGTTTTAAACTGAAACTTGCCTTCAAAAAGTGCTTCCTTGGTATATTCTATATTTATTTGCATGTTGAACACATGTCGACCACAACAGGAAATAAAAAAACTGCAACTGCGTTAATTGCGTAAATTTTTGTTTAGCGTGTTAAATATTTCTAATAAATCGAATTTCTAATTTTGACAGCACTAGTTTATTGATAATAAAACAGCATGTGTATCTATGTACTGTCTAAAAAATTGAGACCAAAACACTAAATGTATGTACAGTGATGATCAAGAAGCTGGTGTTAAAGTGTCTGAAAGCCTATTTACCTTACTGTCTGTAGCAAAAACATTTTTTAGTTTTTGTGTATGGAAGTACCTCCTGCAGCTGATTTTATGATGATCAACAAAACAGAGTATGCTTTATTAGGGCTGGGCTATTAATCATCTGTTAGAACCTATAGTCGATCTAATTATTCCAGGTCAATTTTTTCAATTACTTTCCCTACCATGTGTGGAGTCACATGACCCCACTCTATTTATACTTATCCTTCAAGTCACTTTGGTATGGTCCGGCGCAGCCTCTGCGTGGTCGCATTACCCCTCGCCGTGGCTACTAACAAGTTTAACTTGTCGTAGTGCAAGCTCTGTGATTGGTCGTGTTGACGAGCGTGGGCATTGCTGATAGCCAGAGGAGAGCAGTGAGCCTTTTGGAGCAAGTGTTCACAAGTGTGGAGTGCTGTGGTGGAGCTCCAGATGGAAACTTTTGTTTAAAAATATTAATTTACATTAAATAATTTTTTTACAGAAGATACAAGAAATGCTGCCTATTTTCTACTTTTAATATGAAAACATTGAAAATAATTTATTTTGTTTTTAAAAGTGCGTTATTTATTTACATTTTTCTATAAGAAAAAAGTGATTGTACGGTTTAGGCAATGTGAGTTTTAATTTCAGTTGTTCAACGCTAGGGGCAACGCGGTGGCGCAGTGGGTAGCGCTGCCGCCTCACAGCAAGAACATTGCTGGTTTGAGCCCCGGCTGGGTCAGTTGGCATTTCTGTGTGGAGTTTGCATGGATTTTCTCCAGGTACTCCGGTTTTCCTCACAAGTCCAAAGACATGCGCTATAGGTGAATTAAGTAAGCTAAAATTGTCCATAGTGTATGAGTGTATTGGTGTTTCCCAGTGATGGGTTGCTGCTGGAAGGGCATCCATTGCATAAAACCTATGCTGGATAAGTTAAGTTGGCGGTTCATTCTGCTGTGGCGACCCTAGATTAATGAAGGGACTAAGCCGAAATAAAAATGAATGAATGTTCAACACTGATGTTCAATAAATAACCATAGGTAGTAGATAGTGTTTCTTTTAATTATTTTAAAATCAAGTAATGTATCCCTTATTCAAAAGTCTCTCACTCGTAATGTGATTTACTGTACAAAACTTGTCCTATATATATATTTGTCATATATATATATATATATATATATATATATATATATATATATATATATATATATATATATATATATATATATATATACAGTTGAAGTCAGAATTATTAGGCCCCCTTTCAATTTATTTTTCACAGTATGTCAATATTTTTTCTTCTGGAGAAAGTCTTATTTGTTTTATTTCAGCTAGAATAAAAGCAGTTCCTAATTTTTTTTAAGTCATTTTAAGGTCAAAATTATATGCCCCTTTAAGCTATATATTTTTTCGATCAATCATCGTTGTACAATTACTTACCTAATTACCGTAACCTGCTTGGTTAACCTAATTAACTTAGTTCAACCTTTAAATGTCACTTTAAGCTGTATAGAAGTGTCTTGAAAATATCTAGTAAAATATTAAAGATAAAAGAAATCAGTTATTAAAAATGAGTTAATAAAACTATTATGCTTAGAAATGTGTTAAAAATCATTAAATATTAAATATTATATAAAATATTAATATAATTTAAAGGTGAATGAAAATAAATTTGCAATGCTTTCTTAATTGTTAAAGTGAGGTAAAAATAAAATGCAGATAAGAATAATGTTTTTAAAAATATTCAGGCCCTTTTAGTAGGCTAGTATGATAAAAAATATATATATATTTTTGCAGGATTTGCAGCATGTTTTCTATTTGTGTATACATTTTTAGGATTTGCAACATGTGCTGTTAAACCGATGAAGATTTTGCTGGTGTTTTTTCTATTTGCATGTGTTTTGTTATGTTGGAGTGTGTTAAGCTCTCTTGGCCACTGCAGTCATGGTTAAATTCAATTCAAGTTTATTTGTATACAGTAATGATCATTCCAAAAGACCTTACAAAAGTGTTAAAGGATGATCCACTGAAGTGCAGCCCCAACAACCCCAACCAAAGCAAGCCAAAGGTGACAACGACTCAGCGGTCACACAATTGTAAGCACAGGGTAATGGGATCTCATAAGCAACAATTATTAATAAGATAAATTAGGCTGCATTCAAAACAATGATCAGATTAAGGTGTATTAGGAGACACAATCAGAATTAGATTGTTAACTGTTTATGCAATTATATTCTCCTCCTCAAGTCGGGCAAAGTTTGTTTGCCATTGCATATCAAGACAAATAAGCAGGTGAATGTGTGAACATTATACAGTATGTGACCCTGGACCATAAAACCAGTCATAAGTGGCTCTTTTTTATACATCATCAGAAAGTTGGACAAAGCTTGCACTGATGTTTATTTGTTAGCATATAACAATTTTCAATAATATTTAAATAGATCAAAATTGATCATTTTGATCCAAATTGTATTTTTGTATATTTTGTGCTAAAAATATACACTACCGATCAAAAGTTTATGGTCAAGTTTACGTTTTTTTTCACGTTTTTTTTTTCTTGTGTTTTAAGGAAATTAACTTCAGACTAAGCCGAAAATAAAATGATTCAATGAATTATGTTCATCTAGGTGGCATTTATTAATTGTAAAAGAATTGTTAAATTGTTAAATATTTATTACAATTTTAAATACCTGCTTTCGTATTAAATGTAGTTTCAAAAGAAATTATTATTTCAGGCATTATAGCTTTTCATTACTATTACAATAATTATACAAATAATAATATTAAATATTACAGTGATTTCTGAAGAATCATGTGACTCTGAACACAGGAGTAATGAAGCTGAAAATTCATCATTAAAATTACTGGAATAAATTATTAAATTAAATTATAAACTACTTTTGAACAGTTTTTTATATTGCAATAATATTTCACAATTTGTACTGTATTTTTGATGAAGTGGTGAGCAGGATAAATCATTTAAAAAGCCTACTGACCTCAGACTTTTGACCATTAGTGTACCTGTGCAACAGTTTGCTTTTGTGCTATTTGTGTTTGATTGTTATTACTTTACATTTTACCTTTTAAAATGTTTTGCAGAATAGCTTCATAGAAATAGTTTTGAAGTGATAAAATATAAGAACTTTCCCATAGTTTATAGATTTATAGTGGCTACTGTATGTGTATCTACTGTATCTGTCAATCAAAAGTTTGAAACATTTGTTCTTGTATCGCTAATGCGCACTAAGGTTACATTTTGGCTGTATGGATATTTAGAATGCTATAAAAGATGTAAAAGACATCTATTAAACATTTTCATTTTGAACTGTCTGTTTATTAATTAATCAATTTCTAATTACATTTTAAAAAGTGTTAAAATAGGTATAAAATGTAAACAGTAAACTAAATAGTGATAGAGACATAGAGAAAATATTACACACTATTCCTTCTATGCTAATGAAAGACTAGAGCCATTCCAAGCAAAGGATGGGTCCTCCTGGCATGGCAGAATTCATCACAGCTCCAATACACAACTCTGCCATTTGTCTTATAGTAACCATTTACACAATTTATCTGCTTGTAATTTTCCTTCATATAACTTTGTCATGTTTGATATCATTGTTTATGACTTCAGCATTGTAATGATGTAATAATCAGAGACATTGACATTTCAATATACAATCTATTTTCTATTGTTTAGTCATGGCCTAAGGACAGTATGTTAATGTTATTCTCCCCCACTTTATCTCCTCAACTTTGCTTTCATGTTCAGCTGGTTTTGGGAGTTGGTTTGCAATAATGTTGGATAATGCTTTGCTGAAGGTAATATAAAAGTTAACTGTGTATCTGACTTTTTCTCTGCTTCTCCCGCACACCGGTTCATAGCCTATGCTAACAAAGGCAGTTTCACTGTTTTTGTTAAACAGCAGTTCATATGTTACAGTACAGTTGTTCTCTATACAGTATGTTAGTCTGTCTGTTTATTTAAACATGTAACTTAATAAACAACTCTGCCTGCTTTAAGGCATTGAGATTCTGTCTCTTTATCAATGATGATAACAATTTGAATCTGAATTTGAGTCAGATTAATTATAATGGAGTCAGATAAATAAATGATTTAAAAATGGCATCCTTCAACTGCTTTCTGCTTCCGATTATTGGTTCATAATAGCAGCGTAAGCTTCAATCCTTACATTAGTACATAGTGTAAAATATGCACAATACCCAGTGTTTAGTTTCTCAAATAAATATAGTAATAAAACATTTGTTTTTTTGATGAATATTAATAATATTTATATGAATTGTTATATAAATGATTATAAACTTTTGATCTTTTTTACACGTAAATTTGTGCATAGATTAATAACATGCATTCATCTGCGATACAAAAGGGCAAGTTAAAGCCCTGATTGAAGCTGCTTGTTCTCACGTTTGTGAAGGTAACAGCACACGTTCAGTGTACAGGTAAATCTGAGGGTTGATGAGTCACTCCTGGAATAGGACACACCCTATTAACAAGTGTCAACTCCAAATATCTCCTTAGGTTCTGTGGTAATGTGGGTGTGGGATCCAAAAAAGCTGGGCCACATACAAACATTTAGAGGCAATGTGCAAACAAAATGTAGTAACGCAGTAGTAACCCCCACCTCCAACACTCCTCATCCCTTTCAGGCTAAACTGGCTTGCCTGACCTGCTTTCTTTTTGTGAACCACCCTCCAAAATAAATGTTGGAAAACGCAGAGTTGAATACCCTCCATGCACAGCAAATATGAGGTCAATGGATCAATTATTGTAAGAAGGTTTTATCTTTAAAAATTATATGTGCAATCGATTTGATAATAAGCATAATTTAAGGTCAATGGTTTTATCTCTTCTATGAGTAGACATCTTTTTAAACAGCATGAAAGAATTTAGGATGTTTATAACTTAATATTTTAGTGCGCTGCCATTATGTAACAATTTATGTATTAGCATTTCTCAGTATGACTGAATATATGGAGATAAGGTTAAATAAACAGCTCATTGAAATCCCAGTCTTGACTCTTGACATGCAACATTTTTGAATTTCCATGATTATATGTTCATAATTCAATGTGACAGCTATTGTAAAAAGTATATACATTAAAAAAATATCTAGGTAGTTATTACAGTTAATAATAATAATAACAACAATAATAATAAAGAACAACGTGTATTGTCCATTACATGTTTGTAATGCAATAAATACAATTAAACCAGATTATGTTACTTCTTCCTTCTAGAGCTTTTGTTGGTGCTGAGCGAATCATAGTTTTTTGGCTGTTTAGTCACTGTGATTTGTAACTAATTGCCATGGATTTATACACAATAAAACCAGGCTTAACTTGTATCATTAAAAAGCTAATTTCACATTAGGGCAATTCAATTAATTTTCATATTGCTGATATATGGATGGTTTGGTTCATCAGGAAACTTCCAGTGTTTCAGTTGAGATTTTGCTAGAATTGATAGTTCTAATAGACAACTGAATCTACATTATTATTTGTATTTTTATTGTAATTTTTATTGTAAATTGTAACGATCATCATAATATTGTCTGGAATTAGATATACATTCCAACAAGAAAAAAATATTATATAAAATAAATATTTAATATATATTTATCTTTTTCTGATGTAGATGCATTTACTGTAGATACACAAAATATATTTCCTGAAAAAAAAACTGCATGGCTGATATTGAAAGGATTGATTGTGCAAATAGAGAAATTTAAGCATTTTCACTTTATAAAGTGTTATAAAGTAAGACTATGTATGATCAAAATGAATACAACATTTTTTTTTTTTTGCTAAAATTTCTTTAACAATAGCATTAGATGTACCATGCTAAATTTATTAAAAATGTATTTATTTGTTCAATCAATTTGCTTTGTAGGCCTACTGAATTGCACTGTTTTGCCCGGCATAAATTTTATGCTCATTCTGTATTGATAGCTTATTAATTTCAATAATTTTAGCAATAAATGATATTTATATGCACTTTAGTAGTCGTGCTAGTTAGGGTTGGGTATTGTTTTGGTTTATTTAAATTGCCGCTATTAAATTGATACTTTTAAAACGGTACTGGTGCTAAAACAGTGCCTGAACCAATTCTTTTGAGCTACTTAAATATGGGGAATGACTCTAGAAATATTTTTTGATTGACAGTTTAAAGTATACATCAATTCATACTTTGTATATTTAAATTGAATTGCAATAAATTATTTCTTTTGATCATTTGTTTGTTTGCATGAATTTAAGATTTGCATCATGCAATTAACATTACATTAGCTTACTACTGACCTGTGGAAGGGAATTCATCAAAATCAGGGAACAACCCCCTTGCTCGCAATTTTTGTAAAGCATCTGCTTCACGTTGCTGTCAGACTTCTTGCTTGTAAAAAATAGCCATACTATAAAACGCTTAGTTTAAGCAAATCTGATGAATGCGATCATGCTAAATCTAAAGAAGTCGCTCGCTGGTTGCGCTGTACTGCGCGCGTTGCCTACGTGCGTGCATTATATAAGCAATAAGAGCAAATGCTTAACATCGCCGACTGTGTCCATATTCCTCAAAGTTGTTTCGAATTAAATCTTTAGAAATGGTGTGACAAAACGCACACCTATCTGTGTCTTTGATGTACCCCTTGATGCTTCTTACGTTCTTGTCCCAGCACCAGTGACACTGAAATTAGGCACCGATTCGGTTTGGTGCAAACTGTACCCAATCCTGTTGCTAGTCTTATAAACTAATATGCATTCATTTGCATTCATTCACCAAATTTCTTTATGAGTAAAACTGAGCTGCTTTATATTCTGTATTGTGCCTATAGGTCTGATGGACCATTACAAGTCTGATCCATCTTATTATGATGTTATAATATGTGTCTATAATTTGATGTAATAGTTTGTGATAATAATAGTATTTGTTGCATCATATCTTGCATATGTATCTGTTAGAAGTCTTGAGACTCAAACAGGCTTTGGCTGAATGCATGTTGTGATAACGTTAAGGCTGAATTATACTTTTGCATGAAGGAATCCTCGTTACTCATGACACATGTCTTGCACATAGCCATGCATTTATAGTTCTGCATTCTGTTTGTGTTGCTTTGACAATAAAACTTCCGAAAACCTAGCTGGAAATGGGGGTGCTATGTTTCTTTGTTCTTCTGTGTTAAGATTCTTCATGGGTGTTTTGTTTACACCAGAAATACCTGTAACACTAACTTATTGTACAAGTAGCTCAAACTCACTCATTTAGATGTGGGGTCCAGTGAAAGTGCAACTTTAATCGTAATGTAAACTCAAAACAAAAGTATTCATCTGTATCTCTTCCACAGGACTCAACACTTGTTAAACACTCATGCCTACTCACTCCTTTCCCATGGCTGTCTTTGCAACATGAAGGGTATTTAACTGCAGAGGCTGCGTCAGACTTCCATGAGCACTTGATGAAAAAGTATAAACTGGCCTTTACATGACAAGAGTCACACACTGAGAATTGCAGCACTGTGTCTAAAGGCAGGATTGTAAGGGCCTACTCACACTATACTATCCGAACCATGATCTTTTGAGAAGTGGGAGTGCTTTCGGGCTGAGTCGGGCTCAGGCACGCTTCACTTGGCCAGCGCGGATCACTGGGGTTGCGCTTGTGTGTGAGTGCAAAACGCACATAAGCCAGAAACTGAAAGCGAGACGTGACTTTTAAGGGACCGTTTCATATGGATTAACTAATCATTCTTACTGTACAGTGAACGTAAACTGTCCCAGTTAGTTAAAGACGCAAACCCCTCACTGCATGACAGCTGCGCACCTTCAGCAAACCTCCTAGTTCCTACAGCACGAGTACTTTTACGACCGCAATGTGTGGACATCTTTCCATTTTGGCACTTTGCTTTCGTGTCCTACACCTGGCAACAGCCATATGCAAAACAGCAACTTGATGTTGCAAGCTTAATAGGGTTCCAACGCAATCCCACTGCAATTCGTAACTTTTTGATTTAGTGGATAATTCATATGAATCGTACGATCTAACTCGTAAAATTTAGTACGATGTACTCATCACCCAATGCCGATTGGGGCTAGGGGTGGGGTTGAGTGCCATGCCTTCTTTTTAAAATTGTATATTTTTGTACGACTGAACTCGTAAGAATTCGTACGAATTAGCCACTAAACTGACAAAACGTAAAATATTTACATTTCCTTGTGAGATCAGGCTGGGGGTTCAGAAGGAAAAAAGACAGTGTGAATACAAGCCAACTGAGAAGGTGGTAAAGGGGGACAATTGAACTTGGGTATGGTCCAGACAATTGAACCAAGTGTAAAAGCGCCTTTAGAGTCTGTCTTTTCATATAAATTGTTTTGTGTCTCTTATTTCTGTTTTCCAGGAGGAGCTTGTAGATTTGTCGGGCGACCCCGAAGCCTACCATGATTTGTAATTAGTTCTAAAGCAGGTCTCAGGCTTGCTCTCACCCTCCTCATTGCCTTATCTATTGCAGCTATGATTCGGTTCCCAGTACATCTCCTTCCAGAAGGCAAATTTATGCCTTGTCTTCCCTTATCTTACTGACTTCTGCCCAACATGTTTTGATTGCCTTAAGACAGGGGTTTTCAAACTTTTTCAGCTGAGGGCCCCTTTGTGTAGGGCCAATTCTTTCGGGGACCCCCAAAAAATAAAATTGATGCCACCCCCTCAAATTAACAACTGTACTTATTTTTTTTATTATTCAATACATATATATTATTATATATTATTCAATAAATTTATATTATTCATTATCTGGATTAATTTTTGTAAGATGTTAGTTGAGTTGACATGGTTTTAGTGCTTCAATCTATTGATCAAATCTTGATGCGCATTACTCATTGTGGTCTGCTCTCACTGGATTATTCCATCAAGCCATATTTTGTGTACGAGTCGTCACTTTACACAGTTTTTATGCCATTTTTATGCTTTTTTCAGCCTATGCACAGCTAGACTCTTCTGTATTTACCCTTACAGCTGAGAGTCTAAATGTATCTAAAGATTTAAAGCTTTAAAGTTTTAAAGAGTTTTGTCATTCATCAGCCTGTTAACAGTTGACTGTACTGTTGTAATACTACAATGGAGGCTGTAGTGGTTCAGTGTGTTTTGTTTATTTTAATTCCTTTTTTTTTTGTGCACATCATAATGTACTCAGATCGACAATCCTGACTTACACTGATAAAAAATAATTTCCTAAATGCAATCTAGAATTGGGTATTCAAGTTCAAAGAGCCACAAGTTTTACTTTGCATAATTTTAGAAGCTTTGCTGACTTTAAAATGTTCATACCAGTGTGTTCTATTAATAATACTGAACATTACATTTAAATTAGTTACACAAATATGTGAAAAAGTGGAACAAAAATGCATTTATATTCAGAGTATTAAAATTTGATCAGGTATGTTGAGCTCCATTAAATACAGAGCACTAATACATTTTAATATTTAATAATTATTAGCCCTATAACATAACACAAACAGATACACTATAATTTTTAAAGGCTATAGTGGTTTTACTCAGTGTGTATACAATTTAGTTTTTTTAATCATCCAGTTATGAACCAATGTGAGTAAGAGGTCCACTGCAGAGCTTATCCAGCTGTCATTAGTGTAACAGGAGTGAAACTGAGCACTCGCTGATGTGATGACAGCTCCATTCATTCTTATTGCAGCACTTTTTGCTTTACAATTTTAATATGTTTGTTTGCCATGCTGCAAAGTCTGATATTTGTACAATGCAAAGTGTAAAAGCCTGTCGTGCTGTGGACGAGGTGCAATGTTGTGACGTGTCTTTAAAATGCTATTTGTTCCCTATGAGTGAAGCCTGCGCAGCGAGGCGCGTACTCCACAGCACCCAGCTGATCGGTTACTTAGGAACGTAAGCCATAAACAGGGTAGTGCTTTCAGCCACCGATAATGTTCTTATTGATCATGTATTTTAACTGAAATATTGTCAGTCAAACCTGAGCATTCATTTAGTTGTTTAGCGTAAAAGAGGTAAGCGTAAGTGAAAGGTAAACGCCGTCAGGTGCAGCAGACAAGCGCCAAAAATCACAATCAGGAAGCGCCTGGCCAGAAGCGCTTATTCAATAAAAGTTCCCGTCCACGGAGGCGGGCCGCTGCGCTTCTTTTCCTGTGTCACGAAAGTGTCAACTGTATTTAAATGACATAAGTATAAAGCTTCATTTTTTCAGTACTTTTGAGCTCAAATTATGATAAAAATATATTAACCTTCAGATTGATGCGGGACACAAAATTCATCCATGTGGGCTCATTGATCTAAAATTTCTTTGCGGCCCCCCTAGCGCCATCTGGCGGCCCCCCAGGGGGCCGCGGACCCCAGTTTGAAAACCCCTGCCTTAAGAGATTCTGTCAGCTCCCATTCTTCTCACTCCTTACCCTAAGAAGCAATACATTGTTAAGGTAGAAGAATCAGGTGGTCGTGGAAGCTGTTCCCAAACCCTGGTCGATGAGAAGGTTCACCCATAGCATCCTATGGCACATAATCATGATATAGGTAACCGCAAGCCATACGACTTACCTTAGGGGAGTGGCATTATTGGCTAGAAAGGGCATCCATCCCATTTATTGTGTGGAACGACCTCCGCAACCTCAGGTATATTTTCTTTGCTAAGAGACAACACCAGACAGGCTCTATTTTTTGGTATCTTTAACTTTAATAAATCTTACTGCCCTGGCTCGAATAATTTTAAATCACACTCTCTCACCAGTGTGCTTCTTTAGAGTTCACTCGCTCATGTCTTTTTTACCCAGATTCTTAAGATTTGCCTGTGACATGGCGTCTGATCAGGGCTCTTAATTTACTTCACCGTTTTGGGAAAGTTCTTCAAACAGATCAGGGCTATCGTAAGTCTATCGTCTAGGTTTTATCTGCAAACTAACGGCCTAGCTGAATGAACCAGCCAAGACATATGTAGATTACTTTGCATAACCCCACATCCTGGTGTAAACAACTGCTGTGAGCTGTATACACACACAATTGCTTACAATTCCCACTGATTTTTCACCCCTATTTTGTTGTTTGGGTTACCAACCTCATCTCTTCCCCTCCCAGGAGAAGGAGGCCACTGATCCATCAATTGCCATCGCACAGGGGCTACAAATTACATCTGTGTACAGAAAGTGTGGCTCTCAACACACAATGCCTACAATCGGCAACTGGCATCTGTTTCAGTAGACCATTTACTATTGTTAAGATCATTAGTTCTACAGCTGTCTAAGGCCCTGTTTACACTAGTGCGTTTTAGTTTTTAAACTGCGTTTTAGAATAAAAACGATCCGCGTCCACACTCGCGTTTTACCCAGCGTTTCTGAACTGCTCTCCGTCCACACCAAAACGCTGAAAACGCACATCACGTGACCACACACACGCTCTCGGGCAAGCGCTGCAGCCCATCTACCCAGATGAGAGCTGTGTTAGTCGGACTTCTCATCAAGCATCTCCCGCTGGATCTTATCTCACTATATTTATTAAACGGGATATTTCATTCATCTTGTTGTCTTTATCTAACGACATATTCCCTGACTTTGGTCATTGGAATCTATTACTTGTTCTAAGGTAACGTGTTTTGGCTGAGCGCAAAGATAAGTTAATGATTAATGTTACCACGTAGCCTATTGTGTATATTGACTGATCGCTTGCTTTATTTCCTATAATGTATAATCTTGTTGTATGTTATACTTTTATAATGGCCATTATCGATTATTAAAACTGATATTTAGCAAAAGAGAGGGTATGTTTCGTATTTTCTCTGAAATTTAAAGGAGGCAGTTGTTATCGGCTTTGTTTTTTTGTTATAAATATCCACACAGTGAAGATGACGCTCATATATGCAGTACAACGCCTCAACATTTCTGCTGTCTGTTAAGTTGCTAATATTAAAATGAAAATAGGCAGTTCCTTAAATCATGTTTACATTTTATTGTTGAGAAAGTGAAACAACGAAGCCAGGGTGATGTGAATGAAGCTATAAAGTACACTGTTCCCTTTGAAGATGTACCCGTGTCCTCGGTATAGTCTGTTTTTCATATCAAACTGAGAAGAAGAGACTGCAGCCTTGATCAAACTTGCGAAGTCTTAACTTACAAGGAGAGGATGCAGGACTGAACTGTGTGTGTGGGCTACTTAATATTGAGGAAAAGCCCCAATCAGAGAGGCGAATTTCTGCATCCCCGCCTCCGTTTTCAGATGTCTCCGTTTTCCATCATCCACACTGAGACGGAGCAGCAGCGTTTCAGAATGAAAACGGCCCCTCCAGCGTTTTCGAAACGCTCTGTTTTCGGCGCTCGAGAACTCCGGTGTAGTGTGGACGGTTGGCGTAACCGTAGCAAAACTTATGCGTTTTAAAACTAAAACGCATTAGTGTAAACGGGGCCTAAATCAAGTTACCGAATCTATCCATTTTTTCCTGTATCTTATATTAAACCTGTCTTACGGCCATCCACTTGCTCCCCTCCCACCATTCACCTTCCCCCTATTCTTGGTGATAGCTCTCCTATCTACAGAGATGAGCAATTACTGGATGCTAGCTTCCAACCCGGGACATTCTGGCTTGCTTGCTCTTGCTTCATAATTTCCTCCACTCTCACCAGTCCCTCTCCTTCTGAGCGCCAGGGGCTCTCATTAGGTGGGGCTTCCTAACCTACTCTGATAGTTGGCTATATATTCTTCCTTGGTCTGTGCGTGATAATTGTTCTTGTGTCCCAATCTACAGGTTTAGGCATTCACGCTTAAACTTTTCCTGACTGTGTCAGTCCATCCTGTGCTGTTCTATCTCGTCCTGTCTCTGTGTCATAAAGAAGCCCTTCCATCTTTCTCTCCCCCGACACTCCCACCTAAACAGAGCTAGACTCACACACTTTCCTGAGTTTTTTCAAACTAGAGGTGTGTAAACACATTTCTAAGACAGGGGGGTTTCGTGGCTCTTTAACATTGTCCTGTTTGATTGCAGTTCTGTATGGAATATGCATTTTTTTGTTGTTGTTGCCTTGCTTCTATCAACTAGTAAATATTTTCACACATTCTATCTGTGTGTGTGTGTGTTACATCTTCTCACTACTACACATTAACAGGCATGCACACATTAAATTTGAGGCAAGATCTCTAGCAGTTGAACTCAAATAAAGGGACTCTTCATTTTAAAATGTTAACCAAGATGGTTTGGACCTTTTATATAAAATGAAATGCCCAGACTACACTCTCAGAAATGAATAAAAAATGTTTGTGACTGAAGCAGTGCTCTTGTAAAAGGTACAACTTTGCATTTTTAGGTATGAATGCATTCATGGTCCAGTATAGACCCTTTAGGTACAAATATGTTATTTTTAAAAAGCTACCACCCCAGTAACAGAATTTAGATATTAATAAATTATTAATAGCATAAGGTTCTATGAGGACAAACAATAAATGGCTGTTCTAGGACTCGATGCCACAAAAGCATGTACAATTAAATTGAAGAATCAGGATAATCACCTGACATCACAAGATTCTTAATTCTCAGAAATTGCCGCTGGTATTTGACAAACTGCCAAACCAGCCATTAAAAATCAAGCTTTTCTGTCAACAGTGCTGAGATTAAAATTAAATGATGTTTGCTGCCTTTTGTACAATTTGAAATACTTGCCACTTTCTTTGGTGAAAGAATTTGAAAGACTACTTCTATGTACAGAATTTAATTTGACAAATGCATACATTTCATGTGAAAACACTGGTCATCAGATAAAAGGGAAGAAAATGTTTAAAATATTAAACAAGCAGTTTTTTTGTATTTTTCATTCATTCATTCATCTATTTTCTTTTCGGCTCAGTCTCTTTATTAATCAGTTGTCGCCACAGCGGAATGAATCGCCAACTTATCCAGCATATGTTTTATGCAGCAGATGCCCTTCCAGCTGCAATCTATCACTGGGAAACACCCATACACTCTTGCATTCACACACATACAATACAGCCAATTTAGCTTGTTCAATTCACCTATCATGTCTTTGGACTGCAGGAAACCATAGCACCCAGAGGAAACCCACGTCAACACGGGGAGAATATGCAAACCCCACATAGAAATGCCAACTGACCCAGCTGGGGCTCAAACAGGTGACCTTTTTTCTTCTGTGTGACGACAGCCCTACCCACTATGAAACTGTGTCGCCCCTTACAGTAAACAGATCAAATAAATAGTAACAAATGGAAAAAAGTGGAATGTGTATAAAGAGTAATGTCAATGAGAATAATATTAGTCGTAATTAGTATTTTGCAATGATAGTCATAAAATAGGTAAAGATAATAATAATATCAATAATAATACTAAAGTGGGTCACGCAGTGGCACAGTAGGTAGTGCTGTCGACGCACAGCAAGAAGGTCGCTGGTTCGAGCCTTGGCTGGGTCAGTTTAGTTGGCGTTTCTGTGTGGAGTTTGCATGTTCTTTCTGCGTTCATGTGGGTTTCCTCTGGGTGCTTCGGTTTCCCCCACAGGTGAATTGAGTAGGCTAAATTGCCTGTAGTATGAGTGTGTGTGTAAATGAGTGTGTGTGGATGTTTTCCAGAGATGGGTTGTGGCTGGAAGGTCATCCGCTGAGTAAAAACATGTGCTGGATAAGTTGTCGGTTTATTCCGCTGTGATGACCCCAGATTAATAAAGAGACTAAGCCAAAAAGATAAGAAATAATTGAAAAAATGAATGAGTGAATAAAAATAAAGTTGGTGATGATATAAGTAATATTCTGTGATGAAAGCAGTGGCATCAAAATTAATAATAATAATAATGGTGATAATAATGTAATACCAAAGTTAATTATAGATTTAAAAAAATGTATTTACCTTTGAACAAAAAGTGGCATGTCCAAAATTATCCATACCCTTCTTCATTTTCATTGCAAACTCTCACATAGTAAAGCTGTTCTAAAGCACCCTAATTACTCTGATCACTGAGGACAACTGTTTAAATGAACTTAACAGGTTGAAAAAACAGTAAACAAAAGCTCACTGCTGTTGGTTTGTGAACAGTCATGGTTAAGTCTCTTTTTGTCTTTATTTCTATAGAGCTTGTACAATGCACATTGTGTCAAAGCAGCTTAACATAGAAGCTTTAGTAAATTGAAACTGTCAGCTCAGTTTTCAGAGATGAAGTTCAGTTTAGTTCAGTTCAGTTTAGTTTAATTTCCACTGCTGAAAGTCCAAACAAAAGCAAATCCGTCATTGCGCAGCTCCACAAGTCCTAAACTAAGCAAGCCAGTGGCGAGGAACAAACTTCTTTACCAATTGACGAAAGTGAAGGAAAAAAACTCAGGCTGAGACCAGGCTTAGTTTTGCATGACAATTTCTCCTCTGACCAAACTTCTTGTGCAGAGTTGCAGTCTAGGCACTGAGGGCTGGAGAATGCTGGATGTCCATAGTGGAGTAGCTGCAAGTAAGAGTAAGTCACTGTTGGGTGTAGAGGCTGGCCCATGAGATCAATGCGAACACTCATCTGTCACTGTGGTCTTTCAGGAATCAGTCTCATGCTATCCACTCCTCCATAACCACACACCGCATCTGCTCAGGATAAGGCCTGGTACAGGGTTTTGAAGACCTCTAGAAATTCTCCATGGTTGGCATCATCTCTTTACAGGACTTGGATCACATCAATGGCACTGCACAATCTCTAGATGCCTTGTGATTAGGCCCCTTCTCAGTCGGTGGCTTTTTGTAATCATTTTTAAAATTTCTTGCAGGAGCTGGGGCCCCTGGATGAATGAATCGTTTTGGTGGCTCTGCTGCTGTGCCAGTGCTTGCTGTAGGACACCTTTTGGTGCATTAATGTGTGTGACTTACGTGTGCTGTAGTGTGAAAGTGTATGTGATTAACTTTTACAGGTGATCACTTCTGTGGGTAGCCCCTTTCCTGTAAGTTAATGTCACAGTTTATTTCATAACATTTCCTTTTCTGTATTTTGACAGATTTGAGAGTATGTCCTTTGAGTATTTTGTGTGTGTGTGTGTGTGTGTGTGGATTTAACATTAACATTTTGCAGTGCATTTTGTGAGTAAGCCCCTAGAGCCACCAGGACCTTTTTTTTTAGAGCTTTTGTGCTTTTTCAATAATAATTATTGTGAATAAACTTGTATTTTTGTACGATAATTGTGTTTCTTGCCTACTCCTCAAATATCTTAAGAGATGAAACCATGTGATCTTTCTATATGTTGATTGTTGGGTTTGTATCCCAGGTGGCATAATCGGTTGTTTTATCAAACTGAGTTGAGCTTGGGGGTAATTCTTGGTTGCCCCCCATTTCCATTTATGAAAAAGGGATAAAAGCAAAAATAAAATTGTACAGCCCCCAACAGTCCGCTCTGCCACATTCTGGTGTTGCTGGCAGACTGGGGTTTTTATTCAAAGATAGTTAACTCTACCTCTCCAGTCTGCTCTGCCACATCAGGAAGGCTACTCCAGAGTTTAGGAGCCATAAATGAGAAGATTCAACCTCCTTTAGTAGACTTTGCTATTCTGGGTACTGTGTCAGGACTCAGCCACTGTGGTCTTGTTTGCCATTTCTAGTGCTGCTGGTGGAGACTGAACACTAGACCTCGAGTTCACTCATTCCTCCTGTCTTTGTAATAAGCGCAGTCTCGATTGTGCTTTGGCTGCACACACTCTCATCTAGAATGGATGTGCATTTCTGGGCGGGCTTGAGTCACACACTCTTTCGTCCTTGTGTTTGTTTTTTATCCACAGTGTGCTGTTCAGTCTCAAGGAATCTGTCAGGTCATTTTAAATTTTTGGTTGGCACTGGGATCTGAACATGCATGCTGCATATGTGTGCACATGGTACACATTTACTTATGAGTCCTCTGCCTTGTGTTAAGCATGTGGCTCTTTCACTGTGAAAAATCTCAGTGGACATGTTCAAAAGCCAAAAGTACACCTCTGCTGTCCAGGAAATAGTGACAGAGATTAAAAAAAAAAAGAACCTAAAAATCAACACCAAGGGTATTCTAAAGATGTTGGGCTCTGGTGATAACAACATCCAACGAACACTGCATAACACTGGGTTCCCAAGGCGCAGAAAAAGAAGGACAGAGAAAAGTTCGGACTTTGCAAATGCTCATCTCAAGTTTTCACGTTTGACTTGTATACCGCTTTTTACTATAATTATTGTTTTAAATCATCTTTACAAAAGCTGCTTGTTATTTATTTACAATCAAATTAAGTTATAAGTTACAATAAATAAAAACTACTATTTATAAAAAAAGTGGAACCCTGGGGTCTGTTTTTCATACCTCGCTTAAGTAATCTTAGATGATTTTGCAGATCCTGTATCTTTTAATCTTGAAAACTGATCTCTGACTATTTTAGTTCTTCAAACCTTTATTTCAGAGTTTATAAGTTTTCATTCATTTTCTTTTTGGCTTAGTCCCTTTATTAATCTGGGGTTACCACAGTGGAATGAACCGCCAACTTATCCAGCACAAGTTTTATGCAGCGGATGCCCTTTCAGCTGCAACCCATCTATGGGAAACATCCATACACACACATTTACCCTAATACACTACGGACAATTTAGCCTACCTAATTCACCTGTACCACATGTCTTTGAACTGTGGGGGAAACCGGAGCACCCACGCGAACGTAAAGAGACGTAACAGCGCCACCCTCATTCAGTCTTTTACATCTTTAAAACATTCGGCTTGAGCAGTTCAGAAGTCATCAGGTTTTGTTGAAATATATCATCGAGTATCATCTGCATAGCAGTAAAAGCTGATCCTGATCCTGTATAATGTGAATTGCAAAGTGCTGATCCTGCTAACCCTGAGACACAGCATGCTTTACTGGCCTGACTTCTGAAAGCTGTCCATTTATGTTTACAAATTGCCCCTGGATACCTGTCAAATTAAAGTGATCTATGAGGATATTATGATCAATACTGTCGAATGCACCACTGAGGTTAAGTAAAACTAGTAACAAGCTGCAGCCTCAGTCAGCAGCTAAAAGTAAATCATTCGTTATTTTAACTAAAGCGGTTTTCGCAAAGTGATAAAGCATGAAACCTTTCTCAAACACTTTGAAACAATATTTCAGTGTAATTTCAGTCAAGATATGTTAAATTCAGCTGTGGAGATCCCTGATAATGAAGGGAATAAGCTAAAAAAAACAGAGAGTAGACCCAGATCTCCCTGTTTCCCTCTTACTCGGGAGAGATTGGCCAGGATTGGAGGAGCTCCTTACAGAGCAGCCAAGAACTAACATACGGCGACAACCCCGGGCTCAGGCAACAAAAGGCCAAAAAGGGCAATGATTGCAACAGAAAGCGACAGAGGGGGTGAGTGTACAAATATTCCACCTAATGTAATTTTTTGATGTGTTCCAACAGATGACAACAGGAGGATTGTTTGGGGAACCCCAAAGAGAGGATGAAACTGCAGAACTGTTGGGCTCAAGTAATAGTGGTGGAAGATCAAGAAAGACTGCCTTCTCCTCAACCCTCCCTCATTTCATTACTCAAAATGGGCTGCTTTACTGCTTTAAAAAAGAAACTGTTAGTCGTGCCCAGAAGCAAGACTGAGACTGTCCTGGAGCTGGCCCATACCCACCCAATGGCGGGACATCTGGGAGTGGTGTACACCATCCAGAGGCTCGGGGACTGATTTCACTGGCCGGGAATTGAGGTGGCAGTATGACGGTTCTGCCAGGCCTGCCCCACCTGTCAAAAGAAAAAACCCACAGCGTCCTCCCCCAGCCCTCTTATCCCATTACCCATCATAGAGGTGCCCTTCTTCCGGATTGGGATGGATCTGATATGGCCGCTACCAAAATCAGCCCGGGGCACATGAACACATCCTGGTAATCCTGGATTATGCCATCAGATACCCTGAGGTTATTCCCCTACGCAAAGCCACCGCTCCAGCCATCGCTAAGGAACTCTTCCTGCTCTGCAGTCAGGTAGGGATACCCCCGGAGATCCTGAGCCTTCATGTACCGGCTGATGGCGGACCTCTGCCGACTGCTCAAAACAAAACAGCTGCGAACGTTCATTTATCACACCCATCCAGGAGTTTCCTGGAGCTGTCGGGAGACTTGGGATCTCTGGCATTACATTAACGTTAGCCACTTTGTGAGCTAGTGTAGCAGATTAATGTTTGGAGGTTGGCTCTTTTGTGTCGGGGGTCCAGGGTTGCTCGGGCAACAGGGGCGGAGCCAGCATGACACAGAAGCTAGCAAGATTGCTAATGAGTGCATGCTTTAATAAAGTGATATTCTGAGTTTAAAAGCAATGGTCTACTGTTTAACATGACAGCGGGGAAGGCAGCATGTTGTCTGCCACGTCATTTGGGATGCTATGTTGATCGTTGTTGCACTGAAAACATTATATTTTGTACTTATTCCCTTTTATCTTTTTAGATAAAAGTTAGATAATACTTTTTAAATAAAAGTTAGTCTGAATTGAATCGTTCGGTTTGCAATGCGTACCGAACTGGAAGTCTCATACCAAACGCTTCAATACGAATACGCGTATCGTTACACCCTTAATATATATATTATATATATATTATATATTATATATATATACCTGTGGTTTACTTTTAGAAAAGACATAGACTAATTATAGAAAATGCTCTGATTAGAAGTCTCTTTGGATAAGTTACATACATATGGCGATGTCTTTTTAAATGACTAATCAAAGTAAATTCCCTCCATGCTGAATGCATACTTGGCTAACCTACTAAACCAAAATCACTGTGCCAGGTTTCACAGTGTGCAGATTCCCAATGGTTTAATTTAATCATCCTTTTCCATGGCTATGAGTCATCAAAGAACAAAAGCTCTCATTCAAATAAATAACTGATCTATGATCAGTTCCTTTCACATTGACATAAAGCAGATGTGTCTGACTGTTGTGGGGAAACTCATTTTGCTTTTCAGTACTGAACCAAAACCGAGTTTCTTGCCATGCTGGCTCGAGCTCAAACCCCACAAAAAATAAAAACAAAATAAATCAAAATCAAAAATGAAGAACAGGGGTGCACGGTGGCACAGAGGGTAAAAAAAAGAAGAAAGAAAGAAGGTCGATGATTCGAGCCTCAGCTGGGCCAATTGCCGTTTTCTGTGTGGAGTTTGCCTGTTCTCCCCATGTTCACGTGGGTTTCACTCTTATGCTCAGGTTTCCCAAACAGCTCCAAAAACATGCGGAACAGGTGAACTGGGTAGACCAAATTGTCTGTAGTGTATGAGTGTGAATGGGGGTGTATGGATGTTTCCCAGAGATGGGTTGCAGCTGGAAGGGTATCCGCTGCATAAAAAAACATATGCTGGATAAGTTGGCTACCCTAGATTAATAAAAAGATTAAGCCAAAAAGAAAATGAATAAAAAACAGAAAACTGCCTATTAAAGGGCACCTATGGTAAAAAATCTACTTTTCAAGCTGTTTGGACAGATCTGTGTGTTGGTATAGTGTATAGACCGTCATACTGGGGTGATATGAACACACCCAGTCCTTTTTTTTCAATTTAACTACAAAAAAAAGGGTCGGCCAATTGGAACTGTTTTCAAATCGATCGCACCATTACGTAGGTGTGCGATCCCCCCGCCCACCGAATTGATTGACAGCTGCGCGCATTAACATGTTCCGGTAGTCGCGTGTATAAGTCAACAAGACCAGACAGACATACGCAAAGCAACCGGGAATAAAAGGTCCGCTAGGATCAGCAATCATCATCAAATGTGATTAAGAGTAAGTTTCACATGTTTAAAGTGTTTTAAAACAGAGTATGTGTGTAATTAATTACAGCATTTTACTTCAGCTTTACTTCATAAGCACAGCCGCGTGTCAGAACAATTATAAAAGAAGACGCTTCAATCCTGGTTTGTGGAAGTTAAATCAGGTTTATTTTGTACATTAGCATAACAGATATCCACACAGTACTTGAGGTTAGCCTTAACTAAGCTAAGCGCGCTCTGTCTGTCTGCCTGCTTGTGTGTGTGTGTGTGTGTGTGTGTGTGTGTGTGTGTGTGTTTACTTTGTAACGATATTGTGTGTGACTCATCAATGCAACTTCACAATACTGATTAGTAAAGGTTAGTTCTTACTGTAGTATCTCACAAACGCTACGTGAGACCTTCTTCCTTTAAGTCTGTCTGTTGTCTGACGCAGCTGAGGGAGGAGGCATGTAGAAGCAGTAGTCTGGAAAAACTCGTCTTAAAGGCGCAGTACGACAAAACCACCCCCTGCTGGAAATCAGTATAAAACAGCATCTTGTAAAAGGTATAATGAAAAATCTGATGGGTATTTTGATCTGAAACTTTATATACACATTATAGAGACGCAAAAGACTTATATTAAATCTGAAAAAAGGGGTAACCTAGGTGCCCTTTAAGATCAGACCTCCACCACATCGCAGGACTGTAGTGGGTCAACAGATACTCACTTTGTCAGGAATACAAACCAAAATTATTAAAGCTATCTCTTCTGCATATTTGCACATTCGAAAAATAAATAATTATTAAATTTGTTTATAGCATAACACAAAAAAATAAACTTGACAGGTTCTCTGTGCTACTAACATGAACAGCTTTTGTTATTGACGAAAAAGGAAAGACTACAGTGTAGTCAAACAGATAATGAAAATTATGAAATAAACTTTACCAGATCCTCACATTCAAGCCCTCGGTTTAACCATGCTGCAGTTTAATCTGTTGTCCAAGGGCATACTCTCTTGCCTTGAACCATGCTGAGGCGCAGTTGTCCCCCCTACCCTCTCACCCAATGGCCTGCACTGCACACTGCATCTTTACCTATGATCTGTATATTACGAGCCAAAACAAGCTTATGTCATCGATGATGCCCCTGTTCAATTTAACAGAAGAGAAGTACTCTCATTCCGTACAGTGGAGATTGCTTTAGTTATTTTGCTTTGTTTTATTTTTCGTTATTTGGGATGCAGTGACACACAGTCAAATATTTTGCTGAACAGATCGACAACTTTTTATGCTCATGCTTCAGGTATTAGGACAGGGGTGTCCACACTTGATTCTGGAGGCCCGGTGTCCTTGAGAGTTAAGCTCCAACCCTAATCAAACACACCTGAACCAGCTAATCAAGCTCTAACTAGATATTCTAATAACTTCCTGGCAGGTGTGTTGAAGCAAGTTGGAGATAAACTCAGCAGGACACCAGCCCTCTGGGACCGAGTTTGGACACCCTTGTGTAAAGCTGCGGTCACATTAGAGTTTGAGCAGACAAAATTCTGTCGTGCGGCGCTGCGAAAAGGGGCGGGAATAAACATGGTTATAAGGCATTAAAAAAAGCGAGTGATTGCTCCATGTTTTAAATTTCTGTCTGAGCTTCTAGAAACTCCTTTACCAATTGACAAATTTATCTTTTCAGCATCCTTAATACTAAAAATAATTTATATTCTTAATACTTTTTATTTGGTAGTTTCTTTCTATTGTTTGTTTTTTCATCCTCCCTAATATTCAAAATTGAAGCCTTTAAATGTGTTACACATTGCTTTTTTTATTTTCTATAGTTTAAGTTCAATTTCATCTTTATTTCTATAGCACTTTTACAATGTAGATTGTGTCAAAGCAGCTTAACATAGAAGTTGTAGTAAATTGTAGTAATTGTTTCAGTCCAGTTTTCAGAGTTGTAGTTCAGTTTAGTTCAGTGTAATTTAAATTTCACTGCTGAAATCCCAAACCTTGAAAAACAAATCCAATGATGCGCAAATTCACAAGTCCCAAACCAGACAAGCCTGTGGCGAGGATCAAACTTCACCCATTGACGAAAGTGAGGAAGAAAAACTGAAGAAAAGACATGTTTAGTTGGGCACGGCCAGTTCTTCTCTGGCCAAACTTCTTGTGCAGAGCTGCAGTCTCGGCTGGAGAATGCTAGATATCCATAGGAGAGAAGCTGCAGTAAATTGAGTCTGAGTAGGTCACCGGCAGGTGTTCAGGTGAGTCCATGGGATCAATAAAGAGACTTGTCTATTACTGGTATCTTTTAGGAATAAGTCTCGTGTTCTCCACTCATCCATCACTCATATTGGTCGGGTCTGGGATTATGGAGACCTCACGATAACGAGAAACAGACTTACAGCCGTCTGGGACTCTCCAGCACTACCCCACTCTGTTATCACCTGACCCCTCATTGACTCTCCTTTTGACAATAAAACCTCCTTAACCTCATTATAAGTGAAAGTGAGAACACTGCTGAGGCAACATTTTTCCTCACCGAGTCTCAAGTAAATCTGGTGAGCCTATAAAGAATTCTTTTGGCAACTCAGTTATTTGAAACAACAAAAGTAGGAAACAGGAGTTCTACCTTCCACAGCCGCTCAATTGATTCAGGTAAATGCACTTGATATTGGGTCAGGAAGTCAGTACAGCATTTTAAAACCACCTGCTTTTTCTCTGGTGACAGTGCACTTGTCTCCAACTTCTGACTTAATGTGCTCCACAGGTCGGCATCTTTAGGTGAGAGATATACGAGAGGATATTAGATCTAAATCTCTAAGTTGGTAATCATTATTCATCCGTAAAATGACTTGCCTTGGCAGTAAAGCCAAGAGAAAATGTAGGTACAGGCTGTTCGTACATTTCACTCAGAAGCCATGCTGCATAGTAGTGTTCAGAACTTGCGGCTACACTAAAATGGAAAGCGAGTGCATCTTCTTGATCTAAAATTTGGTCAATGCAATCTGCTGTTACTAACCAGCGGGTGGAACTTGGACAAAGTATTTTCAACGAACAATATCAGCCTCATAAAGAATTTGGTAGTCAGTCTGGCACTTAGATGAGTTATAAGCTTCCCTGATCATGTATTCTATATTGCTAGGGAGCTGCTTGAATGATTTTTGAAGTACAATATCCAGAGAATGATATACGCATTTAATTAACAGCAGATTAGGCTGTTTCTGCCTGAGTAGCATATCCGTTTGTTGCTATGCCAACCATATTTGCCATGTCCAGCACGTTAGCTTGCAGAAAGTTGATGATGGCATTCACAATCCCAAAAGCATCAGCGTCCAGTTCAAACAGTCCTAAGTGCTCACAAACCGATTTTCTTTCTTTGAAAGATATTTCACACATATGCAAAGTAGCATGTTTACAGAGATACTACTTGAATACTTGAAACCTTCACGACCAATATTGTTGACCCCTGCCCTACTGCAAAAATTCCACAATTAATAACTCTTTCCCATCTAGGTTACCTAAGGAAGCCATTCAGTTTCATTCATTAAACAATCTTCATTCCTTCATTCATTCATTTTCATTTCATTTTATTCCCTTTATTAATCTGTGGTCGCCACAGCAGAATGAACCATCAACTAATCCAGCATATGTTTTACGTAGTGAATGCCCTTCCAGCCACAACCCATCCACTGAGAAGCACTCATACACTTCCATTCACACTCATACACTACGGACAATTAAGCTTACTCAATTCACCTGTACTGCATGTCTTGGACTTGTGGGGTAACCCCACATGCAAACTCCACACAGATATTCTAACTAACCCAGCTGAAGCTCGAACCAGCGACCTTCTTGCTGTGAGGCAAGAGCGCTACACACTGCGCCACCGTGCTGCCCTCAAACTTTCCCTCAAACTTTTTAAATGTTATTAGTTAATAAAACATGACACTTAAAAATACATGCAGAGTTTTTTGGTTGATTATACTCAGGGCTTGACCTTAACGTTTTAGATCACCAGCCACTGTGGCTAGTAGATTTCCAACATTACTAGCCACTCGTCATAGTCACTGGCCACATTTTTGTTAGTGGGAAAATATATTTTATATGCATAAATTTGACTTGGACATGCTAAAATTACTTGATTTGGATTTAGTGTTATGTCCACATGCCTCATTCATTCACTTCTTGTGTGTTGTGTATGAGCTTACTCAATGAGGATGAGCAAATGGGTGTGGTTTCATAGTGTTGTATTATATTTAGTTTTTATTTTAGCGGTTAATTCCGCTGTGGCGACCCCTGATTAATAAAGGGACTAAGCTGACAAGAAAATTCATGAATGAATGAATAACTGTATACTATACTTTTTATTTCACAAAACATTTCTTAAAAAAAAAAAAAACTATTAACATTTAAAGGGCCATGAAAGCCCCTCGTTTCAGGAGGGTGTTTTCACACCTCTACTTTGGAAAAAGTCAGAAAAGTGGGCGTGTCCAGCCCTGTTTAGGGGGGAGTGTCGGAGGAAGAAAAGTGGGATGGTGTGGGAGTGTCTATTTGGGCACGCGCGAGTTTCAGAGTCAAAATTCACACACACACACACAGTAGAAAGTGATGGTGTTTAACCTACATGGACATCTGTAGTCAAATTATTTGCCAAATTATTAAATGGTGGACTTTAACTGCAGTTTGGCTCTTTCATTCAGGGAATTCATTCATGCCCCTCGCGACAAACGCGATATTTGATTCGAGGATCTGCTCTAAGCATGTATTTTTCATGCAATGTTTGATACCGCACGGCGAATGAGAGAAAAAAAATCCTCCGCATTTCCCGGAAACTTAGATGCACACGGCAGGTAGTGTCAGAAAGCCACGTGTGTTATTCCGGTCACAAAATGCGGTAAAAACCCTACACGAGGTTAAAGTTTGGTTGTGGTGCTAACATGTTTACACTCGGTGAAATAGTTTGTTAGATACGAACAAACTGAATAAACAAAGAGCACTGGTTGCTCACTTACCAAATCTGTAGAGACAGGACAATCACCAGCAACTAGAGCCGCGTCTTTATGAAGAGAAGACTACAAGCGAATCCCGATCTCAGCGTTTGCAGATGAGAACAGCTCTCAGGTAAACAATGTTCCTCCTTAGACACGTAAGTTATTGTTGTCGCGTGTCGCGTACACTGTTAATCCACACGTGACTCTGAGCTCTCACAGAGAGAAAATGAAAACGAAACCTAACTGCAGCAAATTATAAAAGCAACACTTCACGCTTGTTTTGCCAATACAATGTGGCGTCTCTGCTGTGTAAACACGGTGACACTAATGAATATTAATGAAGTTGCACAATAGAGCGCGCTGATTGGTTTGAACCAAGCCTTACTCATGCATTAATGCATCACACTGTAAGACGTAATAAGACTCACACTGGCACAGACGCCCAGTCTGCACGCTGGAATACAACGCTATTATGTCATGACCGTGACGCAGCTTCAAAAATTCGTTTCAAACCGGAAGTACGAATTTGTTTGAAATAACACAAAAACAACCAATTTACACTTTTTAGTGAAATATAGGTGTCCTAATAGTGTTTTTAGCAGGGTGGCACACATATACGACTGTCAACAGCTCAAAAAATGTGTTTTGGTATTTCGTGAGCCTTTAAAAAATAGTTATTGTCGTGTATCTAAAATATGCACAGTAAACTTTCCTTGCTAAAGGTCCCAGATCACCAGTTACCTACACATTAATAGGGAGTTAATTTCTCATTAAAGCAATGTTATTGTAAAAATAATAATAATAATAATTTAACCATTAACTTAAATAACTGTAAGCAAAAGGAAGCAGGTGAAAAACATACTGTGTATGACAATGAAAGGAGGATCACACAGACACGGTTAACGTTAGGCCAATAATAATCTGTTCAAAGAATGATTCAAGCAAAAGCAACCGGTGCTGCTTACAAAAAGACAAATCTGGAAAACTCTTGAAAACAACAAGACTGTGGGTGCATAAGCATAACCTTTTGTCTAGTGCATTTGAAAGAGAACCGAAATCAGTTGCTAGACACGACTGCTTCAAGCAAAGAAACGGGAGCACGCATGCGTTTTAAACAGTTACGTGCATCACATCAGCTATTAGCACGAGTGGTCATCCTCTCATTCGGTTTTCAGATGCTTTCTATTACTTGCACAAACACGATTAATTTTATCTGTCGTACTGCTTCTCGATTCTATTATCGCATTTTCATGCATATTAGGCCATCTTTATTGTCAAACTTAGCTTTTAAGAAAACACACTTTTAAGAAAACCTTTGTTTTTTCAGGCTTTTTTTTTAAGCTTCACTCCTCCGTTTGTCCATTTCTAAAGGGATCGGATGTCAAAAGCACATCAATAATCACATGAATGTTTTTCTGTGATTGTAATTCCTCGCCTGTGTATTTAAAAATGCCGCTTCCTTTGTTTTCATTTTACTGGCTTGTGCACAACATGCGAGTGATGTTTCTCTGTAAACCAATAGCGTTCATCTAGTTCCACTTTTTGGTACCCTATTGTTGTGCTAGGTACCCTTTGGAAAGGGTACCCAAAAAGTGGTATGATAGAGTTAGATTTTTTGTTAACCTTTGGTTAGTGGAAAGGAACATAAAAGCGTACCCAACCATGCCATACAGTACCACTCAGTGGAAAAGGGCCATAAGTAAAAATTCAATATTATTCATATTTTTTCATAATTTTTATATTATTTTATCAATATTAGATTTCACTTAAAATGAAACTAATTAAATGAACATAAGTTCTTAAGTTGTAAATTGGCATAAGAAATATATAAGAGACAGCAAAATCTGATGGAAAAACTGGACATGTACTGAAAGCTTTTTTTTATTTATAGCTACTGTTTCTCCTTGGAATCGGTCATTCCTGGTGTTGTACCTCATAAAAGGTATAATAAGTTTGACAAGATCTACACAAATTTTTGCATTTCTTTAATTAAAGATACTCTCTGGGTTATTTGAATATGCTGCAAGTGACACAGAGAAAACAAATACATGCAAACATTGTAGTAAAATTAAATAGGCTACTGTTTTCTAGTCCAAAACGTACATTTTAACAAAATGATCTAGGCCTATGCTATTTAATAGCTGTAACATTAGCATGGCAGTAAAATGTATCGCAATTCTGCTATAATCATTAGTCAATCATAATGAAAAGTTATATAAATAGAAAATATGAAAACGTTGATTTGACATATATTGTTCTATGTTATTACAATTCAAGCCCTAGCAAATTAGTAATTAAGGCCCAATCCCAATTCCACCCCTTATTCCTTCCCCTTACCCCTACCCCTCATTTAGCGAGTTCACGTGAAGGGGTAGGGGTGTCCCAATTATCTTTAGTTTGAAAGCGTAGGGCTAAGGATAAGGGGTAGATACCCCTTCGAAGGGAGATTTTTCAGGACCACACTCAAAACCAAGACGTAAGAAAATTTCCCAGAATACACCAGCCACAACGGCAGCATAGTTGCACCTGGAAGTAAGGAAATCCACTAATTAGCATTTTTTGTTATTATTACGATTTATTACAACAAACAAGCATATGTTTTAATACATTCATAACCGCGTTCGTGTTTTATCATCATGCTTTAAAAAAAAAAAACCCTTAAATAAAAACTGCTAAATTTGGCTATCTATAATCCATAATAATAACTCCTGTATAGCAGTCCCACAACATTCTGTCACCCGATGACACTCAAATACCCTGACAGAAAAGTCTAGTGCTGGGAATGACCATTTTACAGTGTCTGCTATAATGGTAATGTTGTTTTTTTGTGTGTTTACATAAATGAATATGGCCACTGTGTAAATGCACAGTACAGTTATAATCTTATTGCCGCATTATATCATTATGATAACATAATATATGTCTTCAGTGATTTCCTGAAGATAAATATAAAAAATACAGCAACTGGAGATGTTTTTTCACTGAGATATTGTGATTCTTTGTTTTCACAGATTCTGATTAATATAGATAAAGAGAGAGTAAAAGCCATGATATTTCAAATTGTTGAACATCGCAGGACTTCAGGCAGGCAGGAGTGTAGTGTAGAATGCCGTGTGTAGTTCTGTAAATTATAACTGATTCAGTATATTGTAAACAGAGTTGGTGCGTCCATAGAGGCGACCTAGGCGGCCGCCTAGGCCGGCATTATAGAGAGGGCGGCGTCCGCAACACTCCCCTTACCACCCGCGTCCTCAGTTATGTCCGCGACACCTCCCTCACCTCCTGCGTCTTCAGATGTATTCGCGCATAGGCGACAGAATAGAGAGGGCAGGGCAGCATCAGTGACACCTCCATCAGCACCTGCGTGTCCTCAGTTAAATCTGTGTGTAGGGCGGCAGATTAAAGGGTCCGCGACACCCGCGCGTCCTCAGTTATTTCCGCGCATAGGGCGACAGTATAGAGAGGGCAGCGTCGGCGACACCTCTCTCCTTCCCTCAGCACCCGCGCGTCCTTAGTTATATCCGCGCATAGGACGGCTGAATAGAGGTCCGCGACACCTCACTTTATTTTCATAACCGGTCACTTTCGTTTTCACATTGGGGTTGAGGGCGGCGTGATCGTCCTCTGCTAGTTTAGCTTGCTCCAGCCCTGATTGAAAAGGCCACTGTTTATTTTTTTTTTTCTTCAGATCATTGTAATGCAACTAGTCAGCCTGCCACTGCTGAAGGCAGATACAATAGAGCATCCCCACTAGTCCCAACCAAGCAAGTCAGAGGCAATAGTGGCAGGAAACAAACTTCACCTATTGATGAAAATGAAGGAAAAACTCAAGAGAAACCAGGGATGATCATTTCTTACTTTGCCAAACGTCTTGCACAGAGCTGCAGTCTGGACACCGGAGGTTATTTAAGAAGGATGTGTCAGGGTTTTGTCACTATGATCTTGTGAATTCTTGTTTTGGTGGCAGAGTCCGAACACTAGCCCTGTCTTGTCCTGATTCTGTCATTGTGTGTGTCTGTGTGCACGTGCGCCGTCATGGGTTGTACTTGTACTAGTGTTTGTGTTTTGTTCTGTCGGCATCGCGCTGTTTCATTCTCAGCGTCTTCGTCTAGTTGCTTTCGGTTTTGGTTGACGCTGAGATGAAGCATGCACGTTGCATATGTGTGAACGCACGGTAAGGTGTTTATCTATTTGTGTCTTGCGTCTGTTGTCTAAGCACGTGGCTCTTTGTTTACATTTTGGTCACGTGCTTTTGTCGTGTGCTTCAGTAATGTGCTTGTGTTGTCATGGACATGCGGTTAATGAGTTCTCTCATTGGCTGCATGTTCTTGTCCTGTTTTATGTAAGCACATGGCTTGTGTTGTCTCTGTGTCGTGCGCTCTCCTGTCTATTGTCAAGTCCCACCCTCCTTGTTAACCCATTATTAGTTAACTATGTTCATCTGTTTGTGTGTTAATTTACTAAAGTTTATAATCCCCTCATGTCAGCTGTCCTGTGCCAGTTCGTCATCTACACTTCCCCTGTGCTCATGCTCCTGTCTTGTCTCGCCAGCCCAGCCAAGTTTGTTTGTGTTCAAGTAATGTTTTCCTCCTTGGGGTAGTTTGTTTTGCCTTTTTGTTTTATTTGTACTTTTTTTATTAATAAAACCCATAATTTTTGTTGCAATTAAGTCCTCACTTCTTTTTACCCTCACCTGAACGTGACAGGATGGACATCTGTCGTGGAGAAGGTGCAGATCTGAGTAGGTCACCTATGACTTAAACACCTTACCAAGTTTAATTACCTTTTTATTCCCTGACAATCATGCATGGTCACACCTGGAAGTGGATTTTGTCATGGACCTGTGTATGATGGTAGCACATTTATTCTTGTAGCAACTGACAGATTTTGCAAGGCCTGTGATCTGCCTCTGACAGATTCTATTAAACCAATCCTAATGCTCCAGAACCCAGGAACCAACAAAATCAGTTGTCAACCGTTTCACAATAAACAAATGAGAATGGCTTCAAGCAAGACAGCACATTTTTGGTGTGAGCAGGAAACGATGACTATGCCGAGAATTCTCCCACTAGTCTGTGATCTGTACTCTCATCCAGTACCTCCGAGTTTGTTATGGGGGCAAAATAAAAAGTTGAATGTTAATGAAACCCAATAGTATCTGGCTGCAGAGGTGGCCTGTTGCTTCAGAATTTGTATCTGCTGTTGTCTGTTTTTATGCACAGTGTGAGAATTTAGTGTTGAACTTATCATAAAATTGTCTGATGTCTATATAAACATAATCTATCAGTACGTTTACATGGACACTAATGCTCCAATTGAATACAATTAAGAAAATACTGTTTAAGAGTCTACCATGTTGACAGCGACTTTTGATGACGATAATCTGACTAAAGTAATGCTGGGCAAATTAACATGTTAATATTTAGTTAATGCATTAATAAATTAATTATTTAAAGCAACTGTTTTTTAGTTTTTAATATTTTGAAACTTTGTTGTTCACTGTCTCCTAATACACACACTGGGAAGCCATAGGTCAAAAGAGGTTGACTGGTTGATTAGTATTGGCTTTGGAAAGGCATCATCACACTTCTCAACCAATGGGGATCAATCATCACCCTTCTCAACATTATGGGTGGGCCTAATGCTAATGCTGTTAACACCAGATGCGACACACACAAATAAATCTCACTATTTCGCTCATAAGTAGACGTGTGAACATTTTGAGTTTACTTGCTGCAATCACGTGTCAAATTCACTTCACAATAGACATAGATTTGTGTCATGGATGTGGTTTCTGTCTGCCCGGTGCTCTAGCTTGTTGCTAAATGGTTAACATGTATTTTATTGAAATAATAACAGTGTTTTATGTGCTTTAGGGATGTTGAAAAAAGGGCATATATTCATTCGGCGCCGTGTCCACAGAAGATTTCCCCTTGAGATATCAACAACAAGCACTACGACATAATCAATCCCCTTAAAGAGCAAGCTCATGATTGGTTAACATGGCATAAATGTCAGCTAAAGGCCCGGCCTCCTGCCTCCGATGCTTACGCCTGTTTCACACCGCAAGCGTCAGCGGCGCGTGAGCAGAGCGTGAGCAGCGAGTGTGTTTTCAGCGTCCATGTTAACAGATTAGAGCTTTCATACCGCACGCAGCAGCAGCGCGTCAGACCGAGGCGTGAGCGTCGCCGAAGCAGCAGTGCAGTGATAGTTTCGGCGCTGGGTCTATTTTTGACGTGCTGCTCACGCTCAATTAAAGTGACAGTGCATTGATAATGACCAAAACACATTGAATGACAGTAAAAAGAAGCAATTTTACCCAATAAATGCGTTAATAATGTCAAATGATTTATAAATAGTCATTCAAATTAACTTAAAACGATTAAAAACAGCAACAAACATTTATTTAGGCCCGAACTACAAAACCAAATGTAAAACAATTTTAGTATCAGTTTTGCTTAAGTTGCACACTAGTGTTGTAGGAGAGGGGAAATAGAATATTTACGGGATTTGTAGTCCATAGCGAAGTGTATAGTGGGTAGTGTAGTTCGACACGCATGCTGGATGATGTTAACTCGCTGTGTTCTGTGCAGCTGAGCAGAGGAAGAACGTTTTAATTGGCTTTGTTTTATGTTCACTTGAGTTATTCCTACCGGGAGCTGTTTGCACTGTGAATCATTATCTGACAACAGGAAAATAAGTAAAAGAATGGCATGCATTGGTTACTTTTGTCCGTCTCATCCTCTGCACAAGCATGAATTAACAAGCTGTTATTCTGCCGCTGGACATCACTGAAGCGGAGAAAGTAACACTCGTTTGATCATGTATAAATATCATTATAACTATATTGTATAAATATTATTATAACTAGGTCTAGGTCTAGGTCTATTATCAGCAACCTGATAATCAAAAAACAAATGACATGATATCACAGGCGATTGTCTTCTGACTGTAGACACTTCTCATATAAATAGCTTGAGAAGCATACAGTACTATTTGATCTATAAATTTTGTAAAATAAGCATTTGCAGGTTAAAGAAACAGCATAGGAGGGGCCTTGGTGCAGACGAAAAGTTTAAAAAGTGTATTTGTATATAGAGAGACATGGGTAAATAGATAGAATAGACAGAGATAGGTTGATCTCTGCAGCAGCTGCCGAAGAGCTGCGCGCCGCAGACGCAGCTGGTGTGAAAGGCAAACGCCTGCGTGCTGCTACTGCTTGACATACGCGCTGCGCACGCTCTGCTCACGCGCCGCTGACGCTTGCGGTGTGAAACAGGCGTTAGACTGCAGCTCTGCACAAGAAGTTTCGCCAGTAGAGAAATGGTCATACCCATGTGAGCATTGTTCTCTCGAGGTTTTTACCTCCCCACTAGATTGCGTGGTAGAGCTGCGCATCGATGGATTTGCTCTTCAGTGTTTGGACTCTCAGTAGTGATTGTTAAACCACACAAAACTGAGCTAAACTGAACTACACTATTTTAATTTACTATGATCTTTTATGTAAAGCTGCTTTGACAAAATCTAGATTGTAAAAGCGCTATACAAATAAAGGTGAATTTATTTGAATATATAAACCATATAAATAAATAAATAATGAGGCTATTTAAAAAAAAAATTATTTAATATTTATTAAGAAATGCAAAAATCATACTTTATTAAAAATATTAATGATGATAATGATTATTATTAGATGATTATTGTTATTATTAAGTAGAATATTGTTGATTTATTTTTTATTTTTAAAGTCTTTTACTATTTAACACATGAAAACCACTGCAGAAATATTCTAAACAATAGGCCCATGTCATATTCAGTACAGATATGTCATAAATAACCTACAATAAATTAAAAGCATTAACGTGTGGTATGTTTTTTGTTTTCACAAGCTTTGTGAAAAGCTGTGAACAGCTCCAGGGGGCGCAAGTAATTTATTAAATACGGAATAGACTCACTCAACATCTCCTACCACAGCAAATTCTGTTTTTACTTTTGATACTTGACACCAGCTTATCAGGAATTTATGGTGGCCGAGAGAGCTTAATGTGCTGCAATTTACGAAAACATATGCAATTACAAAACAACCCGGCAAACTAAAAAAAGATCTTCATCTATTTGACAGCCCACGTGCTACAAATCCCCACAATGCATACACATTAAAAAACGCACTGCATTTCCTCAAAGCGCAAACAACTTACAAAAACACTTGCATTTTCTCACAACACAAAAATAATCACAACGGAAAAAATTAAGGGGGTCCTAAAACATAAAGGATGCTGCTGTGCCGTGACTATTGTTCAATGAAGTTGTAGGTGATCATAGATCGTAACCTTAATAGTCGGGTCCGTCACGGTTCATTTAGGGCAGGGGTCTCAAACTCGCGGCCCTCAGTGCAATATTTTGTGGCCCGCGCCGACCGCTGTACATTGACAGAATCAGCGGAGTGGGGAGAGAGAGCGCTCCCCGCTCCGCTGATTCTATCCGTACACAGCGGTCACTGGCATTCCCCGCCCGCCCTGTAAACAAAGGGGCGGGGATGCCGGTGACGTCACCACACACCCCGCCCCTTTGTTAGACGCTGTGTAAGGCAGGAAGTGTTAGGAGGGAACTCGCGCCGGCCAGAACCAAGGTAAGCTGTTCCCGCCCCTGCCTACCACTTAGCTACCTATCTGCAGCCTGCCACCTACCTAGCTACAGTCTGCATCTTATTTATATTATAGGTAGATACAGACTGGTACAGACTGATGTGACTGGAGTGGGGTGGGGGTGTTTTATTTATACATATATATACGCCTTTTTTTTAGGTGAGGGTAGGCATGTGCACACATAGGGCTCAACCTGTGCAGTGCACATGCCCTTTTTAGTCTTGGATAGAAAGTGCCCCTCCAAAATGATCAAAAGTGCCCTCGCGACGCGGCACACCTTCGGTCCCGCCCTTCAGTAGGCGCGCGACAACATCGCTCTTGAGTACGCGCGCGACAACACAGCTGATCAGTACGCGCGCGATAACACAGCTGATCAGTACGCGCGCGACAACACAGCTGATCAGTACGCGCGCGATAACACCGCTCTTCAGTACGCGCGCATCCACTCTGCAGATCTGCACCAATCCCCCCCCCGGAGTATACTCTGCACGGGCCTGGGTGAGGGAATGGAAGTTTTGAGTGAGATCCCCCAAGCCATACTGAGGGTCTCAACTGCTTCCGCTCTAAAGCCAAATGTGGTTCAGATTTGTGAGAAGAAGCGCTGTCAAGTCTCTGGCAGCAAGGAGTAGGCAAAAGATGCCATGTTCAGAAGAACTGTTCATAATCTTTACTCAATGTTTTATTAATGTTCAGGACACTTCATGTTCAGAAGAAATAATTAAAACTGTTTATAATGACATTTGAGGACTTTTTTTTTGTGAAATCCCTTATGCGGCCCAGCCTCACCCAGACTTTGCCTCCTGCGGCCCCCAGGTAAATTGAGTTTGAGACCCCTGATTTAGGGTCTCCTTGAAATGTTTCCGTTGTGTTGTGAGCAGAGGTGGGTAGTAACGCTGGTTACATTTACTTCATTACATTTACTTGAGTAAAATTATTGGGTAACAAGTACTTTTTGAGTACATTTAAATATGTGTACTTTTACTCTTACTCAAGTAAATTATTAGAGAAAAATCATTACTCTTACTTTGCTTCATTTGGCGGCGTTCCTCCGTTACTGTCAAATGATAATAAATACGATCCATATGACTTGTTTACAAATCTTGCGAGGCGCCGCATTGGAGAGGTTGTGAGTTTGCTATAGAGATGCATCTCCCACTTTCAGTAAGAGCATGCGTGCCTAACTTTACCTTGGAATATTGGCTGAAGTATATATGAAGTTTATACTGCGGTTCTGCCATGTCGCCATCTGTGGTTCCAAAAAAGACAATTACACCATCTGTGCAGTGAGTTTATTGGACCACATCACCCGGCCTCAAGTTCAGTCTCTGTTTTTACTCTAAGGCCATACTCACACTAGGTGCAGTTGCCTCGAACCGGGCCAAAGCACGCTTGTCCCCCCTCGCATCTCCCCCGACGGCCTGCACTCACACCACAATTGGGCCTCGGCACGCTTACGTCATTGCTGCTGTGCTGTTCAGTGAGAAGCGCTCTCACTCAGCAGCACAGTGGAGATTGCTCTTGTTGTATCGTGTCAGTCTTTGATATGCAGTGACATGCAGTCAAATATTTCGCCAAACAGTCCTTAGGGATGCGATGACACGCAGTCAGATATTTCGCCAAACAGATCCGCCACTTTTGGCGCTCATAATCATAAAGCTCTTGTGCTGCAGAAATGAGGAGGACTGCAGAAGGTGCGCAGCTGTCATGCAGTGAGAGGTTTGCGTCTTTAATAAACTATGGCAGTTTGCGTTTACTGAACAGTAAGAAAGATTAATAAATTCATATGAAACAGTCCCTTAAAAGTCAAGTCACTGCTCGCCTTTAGTTTCGGGCTTTGCCGCATTTTGCACTCACACTACAAACGTACTGCGACAAAGCCCAAGTGAACCGCGCTCAGGCCCACCTCCTCCAACCGGGCCAGGGCCGGCCAAGTGAACCGTGCTTGAGCCCTTCACACTCACACTCACACTTCTCAAACAATCCGGGAAACGGGCCTGGGCACGGTACGGATGGCATAGTGTGAGTAGGCCCTAAGATGTCAACAGGAATAGTTTTATAATGCGATGCATGCATCGAACTGATATTGCAACATATACATGAATGACAGCTCCACCTGAAAAAACACGTTGTGGTAAGTTATTCCAATTTGAGCCTTATTAATGGTAACTATGAGATAACTAAAGAAACTTCTGTTTAATGGAGTAACTGGTTAGCCCTGCACACATTAGTCATTTAACCATTAAAAATATAACATTTACACATTATTTTTTAACATAAAATGGTATACATATTATATATTATATTATTAACAGAAAGATTTTATCAACACATTTCTATAGTTTTAATAACTCATTTCTAATAACTGATATATTTTATCTTTATATTTATCTTTATATACTTTATATTATTTTTCAAATGACATTTAAAGACTTAACCAGGTTAATTCAGCAAGTTAGGGTAATTAGGCAAATCAATAATGATGGTTTGTTCTGTAGACAAGCAAAAGACATATTGCTTAAGGGGGCTAATAATATTGAACTGAAAATAGTTTTAAAAACTGCTTTTATTTTAGCTGATATAAAACAAGTAAGACTTTCTCCAGAGGAAAAAATATAGAAAATACTAGAAATACTATGAAAATTTCTTGCTCTGTTAAACATCATTTGGGAAATATTTGGAAATAAAAATTCACAGGAGGGCGAATAATTTTGACTTCAAATATATATATATATATATATATATATATATATATATATATATATATATATATATATATATATATATATATATATATATATATATATATATATAACTAGTAATTATTTACTTGAGTAATTTTTTCATCAGATACTTTTTTATTTTTTAATCGAGTAACCTTTAAGATTGTTACTCTTACTTTTACTTGAGTAAAAATTTCTGCAAATACTTGTACTTTTACTTGAGAATAGATTTTGGATACTCTACCCACCTCTGGTTGTGAGCAAATGCAGTGCATTATTGTAAAATTGTCACCTTAGAATTATAAGGTTATATCTGACATTTATGTCAAAATTTAGTTATTCACATATTCTTATTAAATGACAAATTATTTACATTATCCAATGTTTTTTAAGTTGTTTACATTTTAAGACTTAAATAAAAAAAAAATGTTACACACATACTGTTTGCTATAATGGAATGCAAAACTTTGAAGCTCAATATCTCAAAATCCTTCAGAACGCAGATAGAACATTATAATTCCAAGGTGAGGAAATGTTTATATTAATGTGTATAGAGTATAAAGATTGTACAGTGTATGTTTATGTACAGCACCTCTGTTAAATGGTGATGTTCAGAACCCTGATAGATTAGGTTATCCAATCATGTTTTTCTATGAATGGGAATTTAGTAAAACGGCAAAAGTTGTTTTCAATCAATTGTATACTTTTCTAATGTCAAAACATCTTGTGTGGGAATATTGCCTTGTGGAAAAAGGTTGAAAACCATGTAATCTTCATGAGATATTGTGTATTTTAAAGTTTTTCACAGCTAAATGTATGAGCAAAGAGAGAGATCTGAAAATAACAATTCAGGGATTACAAGTTTGTTTCTTCATATGGTAGCATAACATCATGACCAACTCTCAATAACAATAATGCACACTTGGATTCAGGCATTAATGTGAACCTGAGTTCAAGTCTGTAAGCAAAGACAAGGTTTTATGACTCATCATATTTCAACATGACTAATATTAAGCAGGCGGCAGTTTAAACTTGTCACAGTGGCGGGATCCTGCAGGCAAGGATGGGATGTACCTCAACACGCTTACATGAACTTGTCAGTGATATGGAAAGGCTAATATGTTGACTTTCAAAGTTACATACCTGACCAAATTTATGGAGGAAAATTACACATTAGTATTAAAATTAATAAAATGTGTGTGAAATTGTCATGTACACTAAAACTGAGACAATGTCATTTACAAAAACACTTCTGCAAATCCACAATTTTAAAGTCAGTTAAGATATCAATACCTGTTTTACTCTACTGAAGTAATGCATACATCCTCATCCTTGTCTCTCATACAAGATAAAATATTTGTAATTCCAATGGTTGAAAAAATGCACTAGGCCATATTTTGAAATATATGACACATTTCATTTATGTTAAATCCAAGCATGAACTTGAATGTGATCTGTAATTAAAATGCATCATCATATCATATTTCGATAAGGGCAAAGTCTCCAGTTTCTTACTTATTTATTTTTTAAATCTCATTTGATCAGTGACTTACATCTCTCCTGCTTATACATCCCACTAGTTTCTTTACTTAGCGATTTTAAAATAAAATAGTTACTATAGTTTTCCTGTTATATTCTGTTGCAGATTTTTCCCTTGTGCTTAGGCCACACACTTTCAATAGTTAAACGCATATTGACTTGTAATATTATCTAATTATTTACCAGAAACTGTAAATCCAATTTCATAAACCACCCTAAACCACCCATTAAAGCAAACGCACATACTGTACCAAAATCTTTAAGGTAAACCACAAGCACACATTAGAGATTGTATGATGCAATTTTTAGTGCCAGAGTAAAAGCAATTTTAAAGTGTTTGTTTTACATATTACTCTGTATTAGATAAACATGTTACATGTATGCAACACTGCCATCAACTGTACAACAATGAAAATACTTTTTGTTTTATTTATGATGATTTTCAAAGAGCTTTTTTCAAAGAGCTGATTTTCTACGGAGCTGTCTCTGCCATTCATTCTGCATTTTGTATCATTAAATTAGAAACTCATACTAATACTCCGTTAATTTAATTTAATATAAGTTAATGTACACATTGAGCCCCAAAAGCAACTAAAAAGTACAAGAAAAAATACACACCAAAACATTTCAGTTTCTTAAGAAATTTCTCATGAGAAGCCAACTTTGAAATCAGCTAAAATAAAGACATTAATCTCAATTGTTAATACAGTGTAGAATTGTGTGCAGGAATAACTTTTCCAGTGTCATTCTTCAATGAATTCTCTTAACAAGATGGGCGGAGGATACAACAGACATGAGAACATATGGGACAGCAAACAAGACGTGCTCACTGTGGGTGTAATATGTATTCAATTCATTTCAAGTTTACTTGTTATGTAGGATTCGTTGTATATAAACATAGTGGAACTGCAGTTATTACAGTATATTGTGTCCTTCCCAAAATTATAACATGTAATAATTAGTGCTTAAAGATTAATCACAATTAATCACATCCAAAATAATAATTTGTTATAACATCATATATGTGTGTGTGATGTATATTTATTATATATGTGTATGTAAATACACACATGGATGCATATATTTGAAAAAAAAAAACATTTTTATAAAAACAATATATGTGTATGACACAAATTATATATAAATTGAAAAATCTAGATAACAAAATACCTTTGTAGAGTTTAGATTTGATATATTTGAGTTTCACATATACAAAAAAATATATGTACAGTATATAATTTAAACACGTATATAATGTAAAAACTAACTTTTATTTTGCATATGATTAATAATAATTCATCATTGCCCAGCACTAGTAATATAATTATAAAACTGAATTAGCATAGCAGCAGTACATAATTTAATTGCACAAGAGATATTATTGTTATGCGAGAAAGAACGCATTTGATTAGTTGAATTTAACTGTATCCTACAGCTACAGTATGTGGTGCATTGTATGTATTTTCTTGACCTGGTATGAATTCTGGAATTTATTAGAATTTATTAGTGGATGCATTACAGTAATCCAGTCTAGATGTCATAAAAGCATGAACTAGCTTTTCTGTGTCCCAGATTGTTTCTTAGCTTAGCAATATTTCTGAAATAAAAGAAGGCTGTGTTTGTGACATGGTGGATATGACTTTCAAAAAGTAACTTGCTGGCTAATTTACAAGATTTTTTGACAGTAGAACTACTGTAATACTAACATTGCATTCCTCTAATTGCAGGTTGAGTTCTAATTAAATACTAATAAGAAATACTCAAGTTTTCTCAAAATTTAATAGAAGAAAATGGTTGGTTATCCAGTCTTTCACATACTTAAAACACTTAGTTAAATTAGACAGTTTAGATTTCATCAGGTTTGTTGAAATATATAATTAAGTATTATCTGCACAGCAGTGAAGGCTAATCCTGTGTCTTCTAATAATGTCTCCCAGGGGCAGCATGAATATTGTAAATAGCAAAAGGCCTAAAAGGGTCTTTAAAAAGATTCTTGAGCCACTCTAATCACTTTAGTTTTCTTGTGAGTTTACCTCTCCCCCGGGTCCTGGCTTGCATTGTCCGAATAAAATTGTTGTTATTAGAGGAGTTCAAATGTTTGCCTGAAAAGGTTTTACCTCGTCTGGCCCACTAAGACTAATAATGAATGTTTTTACTGTTATAAGCAGGGGCATGCCATTGCGAATTGTCCTGTCTTAAAATGAAACCAGCAGCATCCATGGAGTGTTGTTTTTTTTTTATTCAGTTACTGCATTACCAAGTGATGCACATTTTCTGCTGAAAGGTTGGATTACTTTATCAGGAGAGCCAGGTCTTCTGCATCCCTTATTTTTTACATCTAATGTTGACAGGTATGTACACTTGCCAGTAACCGAATCCAGTAATTCCCCCTGCTCCACTTATTTGCTTATTCCTGTGACTAGAATAATGAACCCTATTGACATTTATGCAGAATGATTATGTATGAGTTTTTAAATACAGCTGTTCGAACTGTAGTTCTGCCTAATGACTAATCTGTAAAACCATCCTTCTGCTATATTATACCAAAAAGGGAAATAAGGGCAGTTATATTAGCTAAAACTGTGGGAGAGCATTGCTATTATGTGATTGTATTGTATTGCAATATGGAGCAATTTATTGTTAAGATAAATCAAAAATAATACACAGAAATCTTAAAAATAAAATTATTTAATTACAATAATTATTTATGGTTACAAATGAATTAGTTACAAATAACTGTATAAATGATAAAACATGAAATGATAAAAACACATGATATTTATTGTACCAAGCTACTAAAATAAAGTTACCCAAGTGAGAGGGAGTGACAGGGGGAGGGAGAGAGAGAGACAAACAACAGAGAGAAGGCCCCAAAGAGAACCTGATAGCAGTAGACTCAGAAAAGAAAAACTCCAGAGCAGGAGAGGAGCAGACAGAGCAAAGATTACCACCTATTTTGCATCTTTCTTGACCATGTGACCTAAGCCCAATTATTTATACATACAAACTGACCAATAAACATGTGACCATATTGTAAAACGCCCAAATTCCAGACACATATTAACCATTACCCGATTTTACTAGTATCTGCCTTTGGAATCTGTATGAACCTTCTTGGTGAAAAAGACATTCATTAATTTTCTTGTCAGCTTAGTCCCTTTATTAATCCAGGGTCGCCACAGCAGAATGAACCACCAACTTATCCAGCACATTTTTACACAGCGGATGCCCTTCCAGCCGCAACCCATCTCTGGGAAACATCCACACACACATTCACACACTACGGACAATTTAGCCTACCCATTTCACCTGTACATCATGTCTTTGGACTGTGGGGGAAACCGGAGCACCCGGAGGAAACTCACACGAATGCAGGGAGAACATGCAAACTCCACACAGAAACGCTAGTTGAGCCGAGGATCAAACCAGCGACCCAGCGACCTTCTTGCTATGAGGCGATAGCACTACCTACTGCGTCACTGCGTTGCTGGTGAAAAAGACATGTTTTTCCATAAACACAAATGCACATGGTAACTTAAATTCTTACAAACACAGAGCAAATGCTTTATTTACTTTAAAATCAAGAGCAAAGGCAACTAAGGTCAGGGTACAAGTGAAGCTGAAGAGATATAGACATAATGGGCCACACACAATTATCATGCCTACTCCTTTACACACAGTGAATTTAACACTTCTACAACAGTGTTTTGCCCTGTCTGACTGTCTGTCTGTCTTTATCTCCGGAAGGCATAATGACCCCGAGAGAGACATAACCCGCAACTCACCACCTCGGAGCTCGCATCTCTATGCCACATGCCTATTTTAAAGAGTCTGGTCATACACTGTCCACCGGTAGATCCTATCAGAATGATCACATGGTCCTGAGACATCAACACTCCACAACAGGATCCAAATCCCTGCAATTCTGAGGCCCACTGCAACGTGACATAGGAGTGCAGTTTTTTTGGTAACACTTTACAATAACAGTACATGAATAATGATGTATTAATATGTAAACTAAACATTACTTTATTATGAATTAATGATGAGTTAAGGTATGCACTAATCATGAATTAACTTTAACTACAACATGAATCACATGAGTTCATGTGTAAATAACGACCACCCTTATTACTTGTTAGTACATGTTGTTAATTATTGTATTAATTAACATTTTTAAGTTTTTAAAGTAAATTTTTCAAGTTTAAGCTAAATGTAACCAACATGAACTCATGAGCTGTTAATGTATAGTTATTTCGTGACTTTACTTGGAGGGGCACATCACTATTAATTCATCCCTAACTACTCATGAACTCCGGTTCATGTTGATCACTGTTAACCCTTACTGTAGATTATGCAGTAAATAACTGTAAAATAGCCAGTGTTTAGCTGTAATGAAAAGAAACAGTATTTTACTGTAAAAGGAGCAGGATTTGTATGAAATTCTGTAGTGCAAAGAATAAATTACAGTAATTTACTCTATGTACCATTACAGATATTTACTGTGATAATAAATGGTAAATTACTGTTCAACCATTACTGCCCCATCTATTCTGATGCTTTATGTTGCTATTTTATATTTATTTTATCTCTGTGTTTTCTTTGGTTCCTTTTATGTTTTTAACATTGAGTATCAGGAGTCAACCAATGCCACATAGCTTATTAAAAGGAAAGTGTAAGATATGGACGAAATGCATTTAAAGGCAAAAATATTCACACAGAGCAAAGAAATTGTCACAATATTTTTTTATAACTTTTTTTACTTTTTCTATAATTAATCAAATTTAATTGCCTAGTTTGACCTATAGTTAAGATTTTAAATTGCACTTTCAACTGAATATTAGTATTTTGCTAAATAACTAGTAAAAATGTGTTATTAAAAAATATATATATATATATATATATATATCTTAAACAACACGCACATACATTTTTGCAGAGACTCAATGAATTTGTCTGGAAAACTGGCAAGTAAAAGTGCCATTAACAGTATAAAGGCTTTCCTAAATAAATGTATAAACCATGATATTTGTTGTGTTTTTTATTATTACTACAGATTTGGAACGACATGAGAATCAGATTATTTATTTATTTATTTTTTTCTATGGATGAAGTTTATATTATAGTATATTTTTATCGTTTTTATTAAACAATATGTGCATAACTGTGATAAATGTAGGCAGTTGCTTTGAAAATATGCTATGTACCAGGGGTGTCAAACTCCTGGAAGGCCACAGCCTGGTAGAATTTAGTTCCAGCCCTGCTTCAACACACTACCTTTAGATTTAGTTTGATCAGGTGTGTTTAATTAGTATAACTGCACTGTTACTCTGTAGATTGTGCAGTAAATAACTGTAAAAAAAACAATGATTTAGGCATTACCACACACTCCCACAGGCTGTCCGTCTTATTCTAAACACAAAGGTGTTAGAAAGAGTTTTCAGAAAATGCTGGCCCTTTAAGAAAGCCAGGTGTTTGATTTGTTTACTGCTGAGTGTGCTCTATTCTCTGTCTATCAATTCAGATGTTGAGTCTGATATGTTTTAGGCTTTAAATAAGAATCTTAAATGAGTAAGTAAAATGTGTTCAAATGTTTTTGAGGGTTTCTAAAATAAGGCTGTGTTTTAAGTTATATTGTTGTTATCTTGAACTGTGTACTTGAAAGCTACATTGTTAGCTAGTCAGCCTCTCCTCATATAACTTCTTACATTACTTTTGTTTAAGTTTAAGTATTTATTGGATATTGCATACTGCCATAATGTACAGATGCTAAAAGTTGTATGTATCTTTCTGGCAACTAAGCCAAAATTAAATTCCATCACCTCAGTAAGGTAACATGTGCACATCATCACAGGGAATCACAAAAACATGATACACATAGCCATCCACACACAAAAGCTCCCCTGTCCGGTCCCAGGTTGTGAGTTTGTTGCTAAGTATTTTTCAGAGCTGTGTTTCCACCTATGAATTTATATTTGAAACAATAAAAAAAGTTTGTTGTCATGAGATAATTATAACAATAAAAGATTGGATCCTTTGGTTTTTCAGTGTTGCCAACTTTATTTTTGTTTTCTATAATTATTTTAAACTTTTTGAGATTTGACAGAGCTTTTAATTATTTAAAACTTTAAAATTTAAAATAATTATTTTGTTTTTTGCTGTTCAGTTTTTTTTTTTTTTTTTTTTTTTTTTTGCATGGTCAGCATTGAGGAGAGAGTAACACATTTCACTGCAGCACTTTGTGTGTGTGTTTGTGTGTTTATTGGATATGTGATTGTGATAAATGTTAGCAGTTGCTTTAAAAGTATGCTATATACCAGGCGTGCTTAATCCTGTTCCTGGAGATCTACCTTCCTGCAAATTTCAGTTGCTATCCATATCAAACACACCTAAACCAATTAATTAGGACCTGAACACCACTTGATAATTACAGGCAGGTGTGTTTGATATGGGTAGCAACTGAAATCTGCAAGAACGTAGATCTCCAGGAACAGGATTAAGCACCCCTGCTATATACCATGGGGGTCAAACTCCAAGTTACTGGAGAACTGCAGGGCAGCAGAGTTTAGTTCCCACCCTTCTTCAACATTACCTGTAGATTTCTAACGAGCCTTAATTAGTTTTATCAGGTGTGTTTAATTAGAGTTACAGCTTAAAGTCCCAGTCACACTGCACTTTTCTCCCTTTAGACTTCCATTCATACGCATGTGAATGCTGCAGACCTGGAATGCATGCTCATGCGACAAATTTTACAGTTTGCAGCATTGGAAAGTTCAAGCTTGGAGAACTCTGAACTGCGAAATCATATCATGTGATTGCTTGAGACTAATCAAAGATCAAACCATGACCTCTCTGAGCAAAAATTATGGACCAGTTGCTTGCTTTTTCAATCTCTAAATATTTTGTTTAATCCCACTCCTTTTCGCAGAGCCATATGAGAGAATTTTGCATGCTTAAACGTTAGTTTGACTGCAGCCTTGCTGTGCAGACCTGGGGCTCTCAGTAATATGCAAGATGATATTTATATCTGCTGATTTCTTAATTTTGTTATACATTTTCTGTTTTATATTTGTTTGCTGCCCAAACAATAAAATAAATTTGTCAGAATTTACAACTTAATTTAAAGAATTAATAACAGGTAAGAATACTAATTAATTTTAGTAACACCTTGACATACTATTGTGTATGCAGTATAATGCTGTGAGTTGTAACACTACAGTACAGTAATTAACTGTACACAGTTTCCAGTTAGTTACCACTACTGCTCTATTACAGTGATTAACTGGCAACACTGTTGCCAGCTACTCACTGCAATGGTTCAGTTACAGTAAACAACTGGCAACACTGTTGCCAGCCACTCACTGTAATGGTTCAGTTTCAGTAATTAACTGGCAACACTGTTGCCAGTTACTTACTGTAACCAAACTTTTACAGTGAGTAGCTGGCAACAGTGTTGCCAGTGTTCTTCTGTAAAAAAGCCTGGTAAGGTCTAACAGTGATGTTGACAGAACACTTTTCTATTGTTATTCAGTGAAAACTGACTAGTTGGACATGTATAAGGAGTTCATGAGTAGTTAAGAATGGATTAATGATGATGTACCCCTCCAAGTAAAGACACAACATAATTATACATTAACATATCATGAGTTCATCATGGATAAATTAAGCATAAACTAATGTGGTAATTAATACAGTAATTAATAAACAATCATGTGCTAACAAGAAATTAAGGTAGCCGTCATTCACACATGAACTCATGTAAATCAAGTTGTTGTTAAAGTTAATTCATGATTAGTGCATACCTTAACTCATCATTAATTCATAATAAACTAATGTTTAGTTTACATATTAATACATCATTATTCATGTACTGTTACTGAAAATTGTTACCGGTTTTTCCACCCACCGAATTGATTGACAGCCGTGTATTAACTGTAGTAGCACATAAAATCATATCCACAAGACAGGATGTGCGCAAAGCAACTGGGATTAAAAGATTTGTTCAGCTCTCTGTGATCATCTGCATGTTTTCAAACATTTTTAAAACTGAGCATGTTTGTTATAAAGTCAGTAAAATCGCTACATAATTCAACACGACAGCCTTAGGACAATTCTGTCAGGACAATTATGAAAGAAGACACGTCTTTAATCAGGTATATTTTGTTCATTATCATAACAGATGTGAATAAAGCAGTGGATACACTTTCTGATACATGTGGTCCAGAGTCAGACACACACTCCTTAACCTTAACTCCTTAACTTAACCAGTTAGAATTTTTGGCTTGTCATTCCTAAACTTATTCCGCAACCTTGTGTTTGTTTAACTAGTTTTGTGTAACAGTCCTCAGGCTTTGATGGTACCATGACTCTGATCATCAATAATTATTGTTTTTCTGTTAACGCTAAGTTCATAAGGCATGTGCACATTAAGGCAGGACATTAAAAGCAAACACACAACATGTCATAAAAATATAGTTAAGTTGTGAAGCTAGCTTGTAGTGTGTCTGGTAAATAACCTTTTTCTGGAGAAACAGTACATAAACAGTCAACTGTACATAAAGAATATATATAAAGAAACATCATAACGAACACATATTTAATGCTTATAGGTGAACTAAACCTCGAACGTGCCCTGCTCTGGAACAGGTCATGTTGAAAACCTAATTTGTCATAGCAACATAGGCCGTGTATGCACATACTGTACATGGGTATTTTTATACTTTTTTCCTGCCATCATTAAATAAAAAAAATTCTGTCCACATGAAAAATCAAAAACACACTTTCAAGCACTGTCAAGTAAATGCTGAATCAAAAGGCAACATTTAAAGTCTTAGGGCCCTATCATACACCCGACGGTGCATGATAGGCACAACGCAATTGTTGTTTGCTAGTTTCGGCTTGGCGCAAGAGTCGTTTTGACGTTTTGCATCACGTTGTTTAAATAGCAAATGCATTTGACTCACATGTGCGCCCATAGGCGTTCTGGTCTAAAAAAGAAGACGTGTTGAGGCGCATTACTGGTGCTTTGCTATTTTGAGAAACTACTGTATAATAGAATGATCTATAGACCAGAACAGAGCCGGTCTAAAGTCTAGCGCAAAGAGTGTTACAGTAGTTGTGCGCCTCGCTTACACACTGCTTAATACAGACCGAATGTAAATTAATATGCAAATATCTTTTCATTTGAAAAAGAATTAAAATATTAAGGATATATAAATATATAGGATATAATAAGGATATATATAGAATATAAATATAAAGGATTAAAATACTACAAAACATATTATTTTCTAGCCTACATATATATAAAAACTATACTTTCATGCCTTCTGCATCTCGGGGGCTTTCTCAGTTCATTCATAACAATTTGCTTTTGTATAATGTTATTATTATTAAAAGTATTATTTATTATATGCATATTTATATTTATTTTCTTAAAAACAAGCTTAGATTTGCTCACCTATCAGGTTGTTGACCATATGGGGCACAGCATGTGTATTTGGATGTAACTCAGTTTTTTGACCACACTTCGTTATTATTGCTAATTTATTTGTTTGCTGGAAATTAGAACTGAATTTAGAAATAATTTTGAAACAAATCTTTGCACTTAACGAATGAAATTAATTACTTATAGGCTAATGGATGTCTGTGCATACAACAAGTTTTCCTATCCACAAGAGTGAAAGTGAAAGTAAATAATGAGGAGGCCTTATCTCTCATTCTCGCACTGTAGATGCTCAGTTTAACTGTTTTCTTGCTAGTGAAATGCTCAGTTTCAGAGCACTTACAGAGTCCGTCATGTAAATAGCAAATGCGCTATGGCGCAACGCAACTGAGTCGTAAAGGGAATGGGAGATGTGACTCTGATTGGTTTATTCTCAAAACACACCTTAACTCATTACGAAAATAAGCTCAACCCTTTTTTCAACCCACAGCACAAAATGGATTTTTCCATCCTTATATTAGCAAAAGTGGATTCTGACACACCCTTAATGCTTTTGTGCCCTGCGCTTTGCACTTTGTGCATGGATCATCAAAATAGAGCCCTTAGAATAAAGCCATGTTTGCCAAACAGAAAGGAGAAAACAGCGAGAAAGCTGACGTCATAAGGAAAATCTCCAGATATTGTAGCCACATTACCACACAGTTACCAGTGTAAGGCTTGAAGCTTATGCTGCTATTCTGAACCAATAGTCGGAAACAGAAAGCAGTTGAAGGATAGCGTGTTTAAATGCATTATTTATCTGACTCCATTGTAATTAATCTGACTCCATTATAGTTGTTATCATCATTGATAAAGAGAAAGAATCTCAATGTCTTAAAGCAGGCAAAGTTGTTTATTAAGTTACATGTTTAAATATACAGACATTAGAATGACACAAACTAACATACTGTATAAAGAAATTAGCTGTAACATATGCACTGCTGAGCAACAAAGACAGTGAAACTGCCTTTGTTAGCATATGAGGCTACGCACTGGTGTGCGGGAGATGCAGAGTAAAAGCCATTCTCCCAGATCAACAGTTAGCTTTCCCTATTATACCCTGAGCAAAGCATTGTCAAACATGAGTGAAAACCAACCCCCAAAACCAGCTGAACGTGAGAAGAAAGTTGAAGAGATGAAGTGGGGGAGAAGTACATTAACATACTCTCCTCAAGCCATGACCCAACAATAGTAAATATATTGTAGATTGAAATACAATTGATCAATGTCTCTGTTAATTTCATCACTACAACACTGAAGTCATAAACTGTCAAATGACACCAAACATGACAAAGTTATCTGAAAGAAGAACACAAGCAGATGAATTGTGTATGGTGAAGAGCACATGGTTACTGTAAGCAAATGGCAGAGATGTGTATCGGAGCTGTGAGGAACTCTGCCTCACCAGGAGGACCCATCCCATGCTTGGAATGTCTCAGTAGTCCTTCATTAGCATAGAAGGAAAAGTATATCATATTTTCTCAGCTTACACCAGAGTGTCTGAAAATCATCTCCCTATTTGCAAATTTCAAAATTACAAAACAGTTTGTTCCCTAAAAGAAAAGTTTGTAGCACTGTTTTCACCTCAGTAAAGGATGCTACATTTTCATCACTTAGTCTTTAGTAGAACAACCATGACTGAGTCCGGCTGACCAGGGAGTGAAAACAGGTGCTGCAACAATAATTATAAAGCAAATTTCATTTTTAATAATTAAAACATGTTGGGAATTTCTGATGAAAATGACTAACCTGTGAATAACCATAATTAATGCCCTTCAATTGTAAAGTGGTGCCACCTGTCATCTCTCAGGGTCAGAGCATCTGGTTTAATGTGACAATAGCTAATGACCTATGGCAAGCCGTTTTAACTTTTATTCTATAGCCCGTACTAGTATCTATTTTCTTGTTACTAGTACTTATATTTTAGATACTAGTATCTTTTCCATTAAGTACTAGTACTTATTTATTAGATACTAGTACTTATTTATTAGATACTAGTACTTATTTATTAGTTACTAGTACTTATTTATTAGATACTAGTACTTATTTATTAGTTACTAGTACTTATTTATTAGTTACTAGTACTTATTTATTAGATACTAGTACTTATTTATTAGTTACTAGTACTTATTTATTAGATACTAGTACTTATTTATTAGTTACTAGTACTTATTTATTAGTTACTAGTACTTATTTATTAGATACTAGTACTTATTAAATAGATACTAGTTCTTATTTATTAGTTACTAGTACTTATTTTAATAGTGACTAGTTACTATTCTGTTGTTACTCGTAATGAATTAAACATTTTCCCATTCATTTCTATGGGATCTCTAATTGAGATATCAACTATTCAGTTTTGACTAGTATGTATTCCAGCTGTGACTAGTGCATATTTTTTATCTACTAGTAGTTAATCATTAGGTACTAGTACCTGTTACTGAGATGCTACTACCTAATTAATAGATACTAGTACTTATGTATTAGATACTAGTCCTTATTCATCAGGTACTAGTATCTATTTAATAGATACTAGTACTTATTTATTAGATACTAGTACTTATTAAATAGCTTACTAATGTTTATTCATGTAGAGTTGATGCTTAACGGATAATCAATTCACTATTTGCTAATGCTTAATAAATGATTCATTATTATAAAAGTGTTACCTGAAAGGTTTTATAAATAGAAGGTATATAAATGACTGTGTTACTGACATTACTACCTTCAGTTTCCAAATTAAGTTGCTTTGCCTTTGCTTTTTTTTACCTTGCTTTTTGGAGATGTTTGTGATTTAGCAGTAAAAAATAGTTTTTCATCCTCTTTTTATGTTTCTTTTTACTGCAGGACACAGAGCCAGAAGATATTTGCACAAAAGAGATGGAGATGGACATTTTCAAATTTTAAAAACATCCATTTCCCACCAATTGATAGATTGGCTGTTGTGTTCAAGCGGTCAACATAAATGACTGTGATTGGCTGAGAAGTTCACCATTTCACTGCTCTTCACTGATGTTCATGGAGTGAAAACACAGATACACACACACACACACACACACACACACACACACACACACACACACACAAACTGGAGTGTTTCAAAACGTCGCATAGTGGATCCATCAGCGTAACACTTGTGTCAGCTTATACACAGACCAGTTGATCAATGTGAAATTCTTAAGTGTCCCTGTATCTGTGATTACACTCAGTAAACAGCAGTGAGTTTGGTGAACTGATGATCTTCACGCCCAATCAGTCTTTTCTGTTGAGCATGTGAACACAATGGCAATATAACAGTGTTTAAAACATGGTCAACAACGCTCAAATGTTAGCAGGAAATGGACGTTTTTAAAATTATAGAACTGATGGGTAACAAAATTAAAATATCGTGACAAAACTAATTACTTTTGCACTTTGAAAAAAATGTTGATAGTGCAAGCATTTTAAATATTACTTTTGCTTAACTCGAGCACTTAAAAGGCAATATAGGATTTGAGGATTTACCTTTTTGTTGCCTCTTTTCCTTCACTGGACTGCAGTACATTTCATTTGGACAGAAAGCTGTTTGCAGAATTGTCAATAAATATATTCTTTGATATTGTGTTTTATAGTGTGTTTTGTAATCTCTTAACTTCATACTTAGAGTCATACAGGTATTTGTTTGAGAAGCGCAGATATAAGATTTCCATAAAATTATGAATTAAAAGATAAAGATTAAATCAACTTAAAAAATTAAGGCAACCAGCTGCACAGCTTTGAGTTAACTGAACTTCTGTTAAGTTGTGCCAACTAATTTATTACAGTTTACTCAACCCCTGTTTAATTTTAGGCAAACTCATAATGACAAGTTAGATGAACTTAGGCTTGAAAGTTGTCATGACTTAAACCAGCCATTACAGTCAACTTAAAAAAATAATTTGGCACAACTTTAACCACTGAAGTTGAGTAAACTCAAAATTTCTTTGCAGCCGGTTGCTTTAGAATTTTAAGTTTACTCAACTTTTTATTTTTTACAGTGTGGCAACAAAACCAGATCAAATACAATCCACTTTATTAAACCTGTAATTTCCACAAACTATACTCAAGCTTACCTGAGTAAAAGCCAAAGTGCAATTTGTGCAACCAGCTTCTGAAGCATATGGCCAATGAAAAGCATGAAGAGCGTTCTCAGTCCAAATGCCTGAAGCTGTGCACATCCTGCAGAAAATGAGACATGAGAGGTCTAGGTGAGGTCTAAACATAAATAGATTACACAAAATGTCTAGAAGTCTACTGAAATGTGTATATTTCATACAAAGTATGAAGCTTATCGGTCAGTTCTTGTCACGTGACTTGCTGTGTGGTTGTGGCATGCTAAAAAGAGGAGATGTTTTCATTTGGGTGTGCCTTGAAATTGCAAGTGCCCATTTTCTTTATGCACGTGAAAGCTGTGCACGATATGTGAACAGCCCCATAAGAAGATAAGCTTCTATTCAAAGTCAGAAGATAACTTCACTTCAGATCCTGCACAAAAATCCAATTTAGCCTGTTAAGGTGTCCTCCTTGGCAATGAGTACTGTCATAGAATGCTTTCTGTTCAAGTTCTTGAACAAGTTGCTGGTCAAATTAAAAGCAGTTAAAGGTTCTTTAGGGACTAGACATGCTGCATTTCACAGCAATATTTTTGTTTTAACTCTTAATGAATTCAAAGTAATGTCTGTATTTCCACTTGGAGAATCAATCACTCTGGTAAGCAGCCATTTCATCTTGCGTTCTCCAGCAATTTAAAAGCGCATGCTTATTAACTGACGTTGAAGTGGAAAACGTAATTTAAATGATTTTTTTTTCTAAAAACTTTATTAGTAACAAAAGTAATGCAATTACATTGACTTAAGTACATTTAATCAAATTACAAGAATTTAAAATGTCATTTGTTACATTACTGCGTTCACAAAAACTGTAATTAGAGTACAGTAATGTGTTACTGTGAAACATGCAACACTCTGGTAAGGACCCATTCCACAAGGGTCATAGTGGCCTCCATGGCCTCTCTTTTGGGCTCTGCCCTTTCAGACATCTGTATGGTGGCACTGTTGGTCTACTCTGCGTAGATTTGTGCGGCATGTGGCCCCCTTTCTGGGGTTCCCAGTTCTTATAACCTAAGTGTGTATTCGTATAGTAAGCAGTGACCCTAACGTTCTGTTTGGACGCAGTGTTGAAGTTCCCTTGAATGGGAACATTTCAACTTAGTTAACTGATAGGAAACAAGACACTGCGTCTACCACCATACTTCCTCCTGCCTGTTACTTCTTTCAAGCAAGATTGAAGTTACAACTGAATGTTCAGTTCCAGCTTTTATACCTGATGGTCTGACAAGTCGTCACATCATTGTCCAATTACATTTCATTGATTTCACAATTTCACATTAATTTAATGTGCTTTAAGACATATAAAAGAAGTGTTCTCTTAGCATTCTGAATGGACACAGTCTCAAACCTATTAGGGAACTATGGTTGCATACGTAACCCGAGACTTTCCTGAGATTGCATTATTAAATTTACATAATGGTCATTCTTCCTGCTATAATATCCTATAATCCCCAGAAATACTCACATAGGGTATTTCATCAGGTTACAGGGTCTGCTGGTTTGTAGATTTATAAAGCAAAAGTTCATTTGACAAGTATTATTTTCAGCACAGTGGAACAGACTGTCATGTGAATGATGTCTAAGAAATGTAGGTGAAAGAGGAAGTGAATATTTTTCATTCCCTACTAAACTCTCAAGTGACTATATTTTTAAAGCATTGTCAAAATGTTCTTGCCCAAGACTCTTTTACTGGAGCCAGGAGGCAAACTGGTGAAATTTTAGGGGTCAAGAAAAGGCAGAGACATCTGTTTACCTATAATTATGTTGGTATCTATTTTTTTCTAAATCTTTCTAATTGTTTGTACTTTTGTGAAAAAGTATGCACACGTTGCATGAGTTAATATTATGTAAAAACAAAATTTTATTTTGAGACATAGTGTACTAATGACAATAGGCATACACACACGAAAGGATAATAAAGCTAAAACTAAAACTCAATCTATTTATATGGATAAGAATGGCATATATGCAAGTATAATGGTTTGCACATATTGTGCATTGCATTATAAGTTATTTTTGGCTGTCATTTTTTGCTTTAGAGTTTACTTGGATATATGCCATTGTTATGCATGGTGACATTAGTACAGTACCTACTAAGAATGGAAAAATAAGACAATGTACATTGATGTTAAATAAAGGTAGAGAAAATAATAATAATAATAATAAGGCCAAAAATAGAGCAGAAATAAATAAAAGTAAAACATATGTATTAAGTAATTAAATGAAATGAAGAGAAAGTAACAATAATAATAAGTTACTAAAAACCATAACAATGTACAAAATAGTCAATCATTAAAGTCTAAGTATAGTTGATTATTAAAGTCTAACGAGGGGTAGACATTTAATCTTTAAAATAAATCATTTACCCTGTGTCTTATATTTTTCTACAGCAGTCATCTGTTATTAAAGGAATGTTGTGATTGGTCATCAGACTGTTGTCTGGATTTCTGTTATTTTGTAACACTGAGTTTATGTTGAGAAAGCGAGTTGGGCTAAATTTGCATGCTCACCACAAAAACATCAAAACTTAATGCATGTGCAACAACATCTTATGCACACAGAATTGTTAATGCGCATTCAACAAGTGATTTTGTTAAAACTATTCACGCAATAAACAACAGAGGGGTGCCAAGGGACGAATGAAGGGATTGGAAAGTAGTCTGGTGCGCTTTTTTATTTGGGGTGGTCTTTGACAATAGGATATGAGGTCAATGTGATGTCAAAGATTGAATGATTGACAGGTGAATGAACCAATGAACAGAACCTAAGGACGTGAAAGACAAGTAGGAGAACAGTATGAGGGGGAAAAACACAAAACAACACACTGTAAAAAACGCAGGGTTCACTCTTAAAAGAAACGGTTCTATATAGAACCAAAAATGGTTCTATCAAGCGCTTCATATATGGAACCCCAAAAAGGTTATGAATAGAACCATTTAAGGGTTCATTAAATAGAACCCCAAATGGTTCTTTGAATTTAAGTTACATGGTTCTATATAGAACCCATTTTAGGGGTTCTCTATTTATTATTGAATTAATGTTATTTATTATTGAATAAAAAATAAAACCAATGCAGAAAATTCAAATTGTTTAAATTTATTCAATTTACTTCACAAAATAAGTTTTAGATAATATTTAAAATTGCACCTCTGCGTACTTTGTATAAGATCTACCTCTAAACATTTTACATTTTTACTATTTAGTTAGTAAACATAATTATCAGCTTAATGGCATTCAACAATCTAGTTCTAATGATTTCACTTAATAATAAACATTTGTAAGCTTGCTTACTGATTGAACAAACGCAAAACTAAACTTTCAAACATCTCTAAAATGATGAAAAATGTATTACAATGCAGATAGAAACAATACACAAACATCCATTAAATAACACTACAATTTCAACAAGTTGACGGTACATGTATGTATTGGTCAGGGCAACATCCATTTTTATACATAATTTTCAAAACAGTTATTGAACAAAGACCTTAATCGCACGCAAAACTTTGCAAAATTATTAGACAAAACACTGAGAACAGCCATTCCACAACCTGTAGCATGTCCATGTTTGCCGGCCTCTCATAACGTAAATAGTTTTGTCCATGGGTGGCACAGTGGCTCACTGGTTAAAACTGTCTCATCACAGCAAGAAGGTCACTGGTTCGAGTCCTGACTGGGTCAGTTGGTGTTTCTGTGTGAAGTTTGAAAGTTCTCCCAGTGTTTGTTTGAGTTTCCTCTGGGTGCTCCAGTTGCCCCCACAGTCCAAAGGCATGCGTACGGTATTGGTGAATTGGCCACAGTGAGTGAAGAGTAATTGTTAATTCATTCTACTGTGGTGCCTCTGATAAATGAGGGAGCAGAAGGATAGTGAGCGAGGATAGTGAAGCCTTGACGCAATCAGGAGAGCTGTTAGGACCTTTGGATTTCTGTAAAACAATATTTCAATGCTGAGTACTTCCTTCTTTCCTTCCCTTCTATTGGGCCATTTCTTTTAAAGATGTTTCTGTGTTCTTCACTAAGTCCTGATATGCAGTATCCTAAATTAAAACATTTTGTTTACTTTGTGTAAGTTTCCAAGTGACACATTTTCAGCAATACAAGTACTTTAAAGTCATCAAAAATACAGAAATACAGTGTAGACAGCTGTAATATATTTTCTATTTAATCTGCATCTCATTTGTTACAGAATTTAATGAAATTGACATTTCTGAGTGACCTCAATTCAGTATGAACATTAAATAAAACAATAAAATTAGAATAAGAACAAAACAAAATAATTGTTTATCAAATAACATACATCATATTTGGCAACTACTTTTATCCAAAGGGACTTAGATTGTGTTTAATCTATACATTTATTAATATGTGAGACCTGGAACACATTTGGCATTGCTAATGCATTGCTTTACCAAATGAGCTTTAAAATGTCATATACACAGATTTTTCATATCTATTTGGCACACAATGTAACAGTGTTTGGTTACTTACAAGCTGTGGCACTCCAAGAAGAAGAAACTGCTCCATTAGTTTCGCAGACCCCTCCATAATCTGTACTCTGGAAAATAGTGTTTCATTTGGTTCTTGACTTATTCGTAAACGGTGTCGCATTCTAGGTCCATCACAATCTGAGGTAGAAAGACAGCATTTGTAGAGTGTGTAAATATAAATTTAAATCACAGAATTAATCTTGACATAAAATGTATTGAAATGAACTTACCTTGTGTTAGGTCCCTCAGAGTCCAGTTCACTTCCTTTTGATCCCATCATTATGAGTTTACCACTGAAATCCTTTCATTTTTACATTTGTTTTGAAGACATTGCAACAAGAAATCCTGTAGGCAAATTTACACCTTTCAATACATATTTCTTCTCTGCAGGACTTTTTATTAAGCAACGACCTTAATATTCTCACTGTATTAAAACAGCAGTAGTAATAGAATATTTTTTGTGATAAATATATTTTTTTCAGTACACAACAACCAACAAGTCTGAATTATGCATGTTATAAAATACAATACTTTACCAGGTGTGCTTGAAGATGATGTCAAACAATTATGGATGTGACGTGTTTTTCTTTAAGCTGGGATCCTTCTTCTTCAAAGCTACTTGTGTGCAGCAGATCAAATTTGGAAACTTAATATGGGTCCCATGACACTTTTCTGTAATGATAAATACAATCTTGAAGTCTTTTATAATATTTATTTCAATTTACTGACCACAATACATTTTGTTTGGATTTTAAAACAATAATACATACCAAGCAAGTTGTATGATGCAGTTCAGTTTCCAGGCTGTTTGAAGAAAAATAAAATATACATTAAAACATTTATTTTAAACTTATTTTGCACTATATGTATATATATATATATGTATATATATATATATATATATATATATATATATATATATATGTATATATATATATATATATATATATATATATATATATATATATATATATATATATATATATAATTTCACAATACATTTAGTCTCCATTTTTGTGTCTTTTATAAATAAGACCTGATCTTTCATCTATGGATTGTTAAAATATGTTTGGCTTTTTAAAGGTTTCAATAATATTCAGGGACGACCTGGCCATAGGGAGAACTTGCCACCGTGACAGGCCTCCCGCGCGTGCACAGACTCGGGCACGAATCTGCCTGTGTGGGCACGAGCGGTGCACTGCTATCTTGCGGTTTTATGCAGACTAGCGGGAACGTCTCAAAAGCGGGCAGTAATGTCCACTACTTTGCAGAGTTTAGCTCAATCACTGATAAAACACACACGAACCAAGCTAAAAGTGAGCGTTTGTTCAAGGTTGGAGCTAAAAACAACACGAAAAACACGATGAAATCGGCTCAAATCTAGTTAATTTTAAAATAACATGCACATGCTTCATTCACGCTCTCTCGAAGCTCGCCTTCAAATAACACAGCTGTGTACTGTTATCGGTAATTTAATTAGTAGTACTGACAAACAAGTATAGCGATATTGTAACTTATTTCAAATAAAAAGCAGAACAAATTCAACTTAACAGATTTCTGAACCGAAGGGTGACGACCGAGGTCATCACAAGCACAGTGTTTATCCATATTAACGCTAAAGTTAACCCCATTCAGTCTGTATCACCATTTAACACGAGGGATTTTCTATCAAATAGAAACCTTACTTCATAATACAAAATATTTCACTATATATATTAAATGTACTAAGAGACCTGAATGATGAAGCTGAAATAGTGGACTTCTCCTTTCGAAAAAATTAACCTTCACTCTCGAGGCTCTTCACCACTGGTCGATGACGATGTCCTTGTCAATGAATGACGTCACCAGAGGGCTTTTTTATGATTATTAGTTTCAAATAAATTATTAAACCATAACAACATGTTACTGCACAGTCTAAATAAATTGGTTATTTATTTCACAAAATAATTTGTCAAAAATGTTAAACACAAACTAGGCCTATAAGTTATATGCTATTGTACAAACCTGCATAAAACAATCCCATCATAATGTACACTGATTAAGTTTTTGACCACAGCATTCATTTTATTAGGTTTTGACTCAAAAAGCTTTGTCTCTCTGTGTTATAACTTATAATTATTTTAGAATCCTTACTACATAATTATGTTATGATTCAAAAATTATAGAACCATTTTAATCAAAAAGGTTCTTTGCAGTCCGAGGGTTCTAAATGGAACCATTTTTTGGGTAAAAGGTTCCACTGGCCAAGTATAGAACCCCAAGGTTCCATATAGAACCTCAAGGAACCTTTTTTTAAGAGTATTCCACACAATTGATTGTCTCAAAACACAAATCAATTAAGTTAACTTAACACTTTACAAATTTATGTGGATTGAACATTGAAAAAATAAGTGGTAATGAAATCTCAAAATTGTGTTGTTTCAGCTCATTTTTAAATAAGTAGTTTTATCAAGCAAAAAAGAAAAAGAAAAATAAATAATAATAAAAATAATATATATATATATATATATATATATATATATATATATATATATATATATATATATATATATATATATATATATATTAAGGATGGAGCCGAACCCGAATACGGTATTCGGAAAGGCACGAATAGCGTGTTTTTACGAATACTTAATTCGAACAAATACTTGAAAAATTATTTGTATTCGGGAGCAAGAAAAACACTACATCAAAAAGCAGCGTTTCCTCATGAGACCACAGTGCATGCCCGCGTGAGTGAGAGTGAGAGAGAGAGAGAGAGAGAGAGAGAGAGAGAAAGAGACGCTCAGGCCCCGTTTACACTAGTGCGTTTTAGTTTGAAAACGCATAAGTTTTGCTACGGTTACGCCATCCGTCCACACTACGCCGGAGTTCTCGAGCGCCGAAAACGGAGCTTTTTGAAAACGCTGGAAAGGCCGTTTTCATTCTAAAACGCTGCTGCTCCGTCTCAGTGTGGATGGGGAAAGACGGAGACATCTGAAAACGGAGGCGGGGCTGCAAACGTTCGCCTATCTGATTGGGGCTTTTCCTCAATATTAAGTAGCCCACACACAGTTCAGTCTCGCATCCTCTTCTTGTAAGTTAAGACTTCGCAAGATTGATCAAGGCTGCAGTCTCCCCCTTTTCAGTTTGATATGGAAAACATACGGGGACACGGGTAAATCTTCAAAGGGAACAGTGTACTTTATAACTTCATTCACATCACCTTGGCTATGTAGTTTCACTTTCTCAACAATAAAATGTAAACATGATTTAAGGAACTGCCTATTTTCTTTTTAATATTAGCAACTTAACAGACAGCAGAAATGTTGAGGCGTCGTGCTGCATATATGAGCGTCATCTTCACTGTGTGGATATTTATAACAAAACGGAGCCTATAACAACTGCCTCCTTTCAATTTCAGTGAAAATACGAAACACACCCTCTCTTTTGCTGAATATCAGTTTTAATAATCGATAATTATAAAAGTATAACATACAATAAGTTTATACATTGTAGGAAATAAAGGCAAGCGATCAGTCAATGTACCTGGATTAATCATTAACTTATCTTTGCGCTTAACCAAAACATGTTACCCGTGAACAAGTAACTTAATAGATTCCAATGACCAAAGTCAGGGAATTTGCCTATGTCGTTAGATAAAGACAACAACATGAATGAAATATCACGTTTAGCAAATATAGTGAGATTAGATCCAGCGGGAGATGTGTGATGAGCAGTCCGACAAGCAGAGCTCTCATCTGGGTAGAAATGCTGGAGCGCTTGCCCGAGTGTCTGTGTGGTCACGTGATGTGCGTTTTCAGCGTTTTGGTGTGGACGGAGAGCTGTTCAGAAACGCTGGGTAAAACGCGAGTGTGGACGCGGATCGTTTTCATTCTACAACGCCGTTTTAAAACTAAAACGCACTAGTGTAAACGGGGCCTCAGTCAGAAGTCGGAGGGCGCTTCTCCACAGCAACAGACAGAAGGCTCGGCTGAGCGAAAAAAATACTTCACTGCATCATTATTTTTGTTAAATAGATTTTTGTACCTTAATTGGGTTCCAAAGGCAGTTTATAAACTTGTAGCGGAGTTGAAGCGGAGTTTGATCGGACGTCTGCAACCGGGTGCTCTGTTTACGCAACGTTAGCTCTGTTAGCGCGGTAATTTAGACAATAGACTGTTGACAGAGTAACGTTAACGTTTGTTTATAAAGGTTAAAACGATGCTTTTGCAGTTGTGTCGAATAATATGCACCTATGGGAGTTATATGGTTCATCTACATTACTGTCTTTTGCAGACAGCAAGATATATGCTATAGGCTAGTTAACCTTAGCATAGCTTCCCGTCACTTTTTATTAACTTAAAACTCCTCAAATACATTTTGGCACTATGAAAAAATGAGACTGCTGCTGAGCCATTTCTTGGTCCTCCACCAGTCAAAAGAAAAAAAAAACCTTCAGGTTCTGTGTGGAAGCATTTTACAGTCAGTGGTGCTGCAGATAAAACAAAGTGATACTGTATAATGTGTGCAAAAGTGAAATCAGCAGAGGCAGAGATATTAAACATCTGTTAACATCTTCTATCCATAATCATTAATTAATTTCTTTTCGGCTAAATCCCTTTATCAATCTGGGGTTGCCACAGTGGAATGAACCACCAATTTTTTCAGCATATGTTTTACGCAGTGGCTGCCCTTCCAGCTGCTACCCAGCACTGGGAAACATCCATACACTCTCTTTCACACACATACAATAGGGACAATTTAGATTACCCAATTCACCTGTATTGCATGTGTTTGGACTGTGGTGGAAACCGGAGCACCCGGAGGAAACCCACGCCAACATGGGGAGAACCCAGTCGGGGCTCGAACCAGCAACCTTCTTGCTGTCAGGCGACAGTGCTACTCACTGTGCCACCGCGCAACCTTCTATGTAATGTATTATCACATGCACTAAAGCATCCTCTCCTGATACTGTCTGTGAACCCCCCACAAGCATCAATCCCCTCAATCAGCCCAGCTATGTTCTGCTAAATCCTCCACTAGCACCAAACCATCAACAAAGCCACATTCTGCCCCAGCAAGTCAGTTTCAAACATAAAAAAAAAAAACTTTGTGTCTGTTTTGTGGCAGGCAGATGACAATAGCAGGGCTGTATCTTTTAGTATTATATAGAATACTTTTGTTCTGCCAGATCTCCCAGGCAGGGTTTTATTTAGATTTATTTAGCTAATTTTAGTTTTTGGAATTCTGTGCATTGGAAAGAAGTTCTTTCAGAAGAAGAACAGTTTTTTGAAGTGATATTTGTTTTTATTCCGTCTATTCAGTGTCAAGAACGGTGGTGGTGGGGTTCATAATATTCACAATGGTATTTTATTAGTTGTTGGTTTAACCATGGATGAGATAATGGCTTCTATGTTATTTTCTTTTCAATGACATTTCTTATCACATGTTCAAAAACAACAACCAATATTGCATATCTATAATTTATATAATGGGTATAATTAAACAATACTTTCACTATAACGTAAATAAGAATTGTAATAGAAAAAATATATATTTTTGCGCCATTTTGAATTTTACTCGAATACAAATACAAATACAAATACAAATACTTTTCCCCCCTCAACAAATATAAATACAAATACAAATACCGGCTGCTCCGCACATCCGTAATATATATATATATATATATATATATATATATATATATATATATATATATATATATATATATATATATATATATATATATATATTAGTGCAGAAGGAGTGACCTTGAAATGTGTTGTCCTTGACTCTGGGTCAAATCCTGCTGCTATATCTGCTGTGGAAAGTAGGCCAAAAACATTTGCTTTTGATCTAACTGGACAGCACAAAAGAGATTACGTAAGAAGGCAGTGGAATAGAGCATGGTATCATACAATATAGAAAGTAACTGCCTGTCAGTGACGGGTGTAATTACCCCAATTCCAGAAAAGTTGGGATGATTTGTAAATTTTAATAAAAACAAGAACACACGTTTAAGGATCCAAAATATCAGACCCTGAGAACTGTTAAGGAATTTCATGAGACAAGATGCAATGCTTTAATGCACTTTCTAATCTGAGAAGTGATGAAGAAACCAGCTGTTCAACTGTTCTATTCAAATCACTGTTGAGTGTTGACAATGCAGACACAGGCTGGAGAAACAGAGCTACACTACAGCAGGGGGTAATGCGAGAAAGTCATCCTTCTCCTTCCACCACTAGCCCCCCTTCTTGACCCTTATGTCACCTTCTAATTAGAGCACATTTCACATAAAATGTTCAAGGTTTTAATATGGTGTATCTTGCAGCACTATATTCATGTTTTGTATCATTTTAAATGTCTCTGTGTGATTGGTAAAGTGGTCTTAATTTTACAGTAATATTTCACTGGTATATGTTGATTAGGTTTTTGACTTTTATAAGATCTTGATAAGATGCTCTCCCTCCTCAGAGATGGTTAAGTCCTCAAATTCACCAGGCCAGGGTTTCTGTGACACTTCTATTGTCTTAAATTCATGGCTGTTTGTTTTGACTTGAGTATATAAGGTAAGATGTGCTATGGGTCGGGGGGGAGATCTTGTAAAAAGACACGCCATTGCAGCATCTCTGAGACTTATGCTGCAATGTATTTCTCTGGTCAGGTATGCATCTCTAACTCTTTGATTTATCTTTGATTAATGGATGTTGTATTGTTACAGTCTCATCTCTGAATTGGCTTCCTGATGATTTATTATGTAATTGGCAGAATACAATTTTACCTGACAAATAAAATGTTAAGTTTTGATTAATTCTGGATTTTTGTAAATTCCTTGTATCCAGTAGATTATGAGGAGTCTTCATAACCTTTATAGTATGGCATAAATTGAATTGATTAATACGCACATTTGATTATACGTAGCCATAGAGAGCCTATAACATGTAGACCTTTTAATCATTTAATCACTGGAAGTAGCAAGTTGTATGGGCTTGGCTAAGGATCTGTTTTTTTTAAGACTAGGTAAGCATTAATGCGACCAGCTTATTCAAATATAGTTAATCCTGCATCCTCTGACTATTTTCAGAGTGTCGACATATTGTCCGTAAGAAGAAGCGCAAACCTGGGGCGTGAAACTGTGAGCGATGTTGGTCCCTAATGAACGTACAATTTAGAATATCGGACCTCAGAAAATATCAAAACTCTAAATTAAATCATAAATGATGAATGTGATCCGTTTTTACAATTAGAAATATAATCTAAATTTTAGGATCATTTAAATTGGAGTCAGATTGAATTCGGAGCTAAAAAACTAAAATAAATAAATTCTAATAAATAATAAAATTATTTTCAGGTAACGCTTTCTTTTACAACCCGCAAAGTACCGCGTAAGTACAGTGAAATAACAGTGTACTTTTCTGTACGTACTGTGTAAGTATAATGAACGTATGTGTAGGTATAAGGGAACAAACCGTAATGCTTGGGAAATAAGTGGGTAACAACCAGATGTTCATCATGAAAATTACCGTGTAAGTACAGTGAAATAACGGTGTACTTTTCTGTACGTATAGTGTAAGTATAATTAACGTTTACTTAAGTATAAGGGAACAAACTGTAAAGCTTGGGTAATAAGGGGGTAACAACCAGATACTCAGCATGAAAAGTACCGTGTAAGTACAGTGAAATAACGTTGTACTTTTCTTTAAATTGCAAAAGAACAAACCATAATATATGCGCAATAGGGGAGTAACAATAAGATATTCATCACGCAAAGAACCGCGTAAGTATATTACGTTAACGATGTACTTTTATTCAAGTATTGTATACATATATAAAGAATTATGCAAGGATGGTGACAACCTATTGCTATCTGCAAATGTACTTTACATGTACCTGCGTGAGTACATTAGTGCTTGGGTTTTATATGGGGTGTTTAATGAATAAAAGGTTTACAACCTGTGAAATTATGAACCCTTATTGTATACTGTATGCAGGGCCGGAGTGGGACTCTTTTTCAGCCCTGGAGTTTCAAGCCTCAGACCGGCCCACCTCAGTTCACGACTGACTATATTAAAATAAGGTCATTTCCAATTCAGTTTCTAATTACACTATCCCGTCTTTTTTTGAGAAAACCGGTGCTTTAGAACTTTAAATGTTCAACAACCCTAAAAGTATTATATGTCTTAACAATAAAAATGAAAAAAAAAAAAATTTAACATACACAGTCGAGGATCAAACCCAGGTCGGCGGCGTCGTTATCTAACATGCTAACCACTGGACCACACCAGCTGTATAGACCATCTATCATCATTAACCTGCAGGCTGGTTATATATAAAAAGAGCAGAGCTGCGGTAAAATAATGAATAAGATGACTGTGGTCAAGTAAATAAATAAATTATTTTAAAAAGTGTGACTGCTGAGAGCAACAGATTCTGGAGCTAGGGACACCGGCCCTCGCGGCCAAAAACGGACCGGCCCACCGGGAATTCTCCCGGTCCTCCCGATTAGCCAATCCGAGCCTGACTGTATGTATTTTAAATCTGCAATTCAATAGAAAATATATTTCCATACACTACTTACCTTATGTTTACTCGTCGATCTCACCAAAGCCATCAATGTCTCCATAACTCACTCACTATCAACAAATAACAACAAAGCATGATATAGGCCTACCGTCAGGGTTCAATGAAGATTAAAACAGGCTCGCATCTTTACTGCTGTTTGCACAGGGGGGCTAACTGTTGCATTTCAGTAAATGTATAGCTGATGCTTTATAGAAAAATGTAGTAATTTGGTCTTCAATCAATAAAAACTGCTGCTGTAGTTTACTCTGTTCTTAGTGTTCAAGTATACACTAGTGTGTTAAAGTTCAGCTTCTTCCCTCTTTGTTCCCTGTAGTTAAAGGGTGAATACAGTATTTGTTCCCTCCTTGTTCCCTGTACTTAAAGGGTAAATACCACATTTGAGGGTTGTAAATTAAAGTGAAGCATTGTTCCTCCCTTGTTACCCCCTTGTTCCCTGTACTTACAGGGTAAATACCACATTTGAGGGTTGTACATTAAAGTGAAGCATTGTTCCTCCCTTGTTACCCCCTTGTTCCCTGTACTTACAGGGTAAATACCACATTTGAGGGTTGTAAATTAAAGTGAAGCATTGTTCCTCCCTTGTTACCCCCTTGTTCCCTGTACTTAAAGGGTAAATACCACATTTGAGGGTTGTAAATTAAAGTGAAGCATTGTTCCTCCCTTGTTACCCCCTTGTTCCCTGTACTTAAAGGGTAAATACCACATTTGAGGGTTGTACATTAAAGTGAAGCATTGTTCCTCCCTTGTTACCCCCTTGTTCCCTGTACTTACAGGGTAAATACCACATTTGAGGGTTGTACATTAAAGTGAAGCATTGTTCCTCCCTTATTACCCCCTTGTTCCCTGTACTTACAGGGTAAATACCACATTTGAAGGTTGTAAATTAAATTGAAGCATTGTTCCTCCCTTGTTACCTGTAGTGAAGGGGTAAATACAACATTTGTTCCCCCTTGTTCCCTTTAGTTTACAATGTAAAATCTTGAAGGCAGTAAAATAAATATACAAACACACAATATATTTCTTCTTTACTTTTTAACCTTTATTTTAATAAATAAGCATTTTAAAACACTTCATCTTAATCAAACATTGTCTTGTCTATCATTACCTATACTCATTCATTTTCTCTTCGGCTTTGTCCTTTTGTTAATCTGGGGTCGCCACAGTGGAATGAACCACCAACTTATCCAGCATATGTTTTACGCAGTGGATGCCCTTCCAGCAGCAACCCATCTCTGGGAAACATCCATACACACCCATTCACACTCATACACTACGGACAATTTAGTCTACCCAATTCACCTGTACCGTATGTCTTTGGACTGTGAGGGAAACCGGAGCACCCGGAGGAAATCCATGCGAACGCAGGGAAAACTCTACGCAGAAACGCCAACTGACCCAGCCGAGGCTCGAACCAGCAACCTTCTTGCTGTAAGGAAACAGCACTACCTACTGTGCCACTGTGTTGCCACCCAGCTGCAACCCATCACTGGAAAACATCCATACACACTCATTTACACACATACACTACGGGCAATTTTAGCTTACCCAATGTCACCACATATTTTTGGACTTGTGGGAGCACCCGGAGGAAACCCACGCTAACATGGGGAGAACATGCAAACTCCACACAGAAATGCCAACTAACCCAGCTGAGGCTCGAACCAGCGACCTTCTTGCTGTGAGGCGATTGTGCTACCCACTGCGCCTGCCTATACTCAAACAGCAAAATAACACATATTTTCCTTCCCCCTTTTTTTCTGGCATCTCTTGCTTGGCTTCCTCTTCTGCTCTTCTCAGCTTCCACTGAGGACTCTGATGGTGAGTGGCTGATGAAATCCCATGGGTCTTGCTGCTCTGCATTTATATAAAATATATGAACAGACATAAAGGCTTTTAGTAAGCTATAGACATGTTTATTTTGCTGTTTAATGTGTGTGTGGTGGTTGTCCAACAATTCCACACACTAAACATTTACAGATACCATACATTACTATCAAACAAAAGTACTTTCATCAGATCATATGGGAGACAAAATCAAGGCTACCCCTTCCGTAGTAAATCTAAAAGCTAAATTGAGTAACTGGTTCAGGTGTATTAAATAGGGGTTGAAACTAAAATATGCAGAACACCGGCCCTCCAGGACTGAGTTTGGACACCCCGTCTCTAAATCGAGCTCTGGTACATTCTGTTTCCACTGACCATTCTTGAGCTGTTTCAGCAGCGTAATTGGAGTTCACCTGTGGTAAATTCAGTTGATTGGACATGATTTGAAAAGGCATACACCTGTCTATATAAGGTCCCAGCGTTGACAGTGCATGTCAAAACCCAAACCGAGTATTATCTTGAGGCACAAGGCTGGGGAAGGTTACAGAAAAATTTCTGCTGCCCTGAAAGTGAGAGGGTGCTCGCTGCAGAGCCATTTGAGGAGAGGTGAGCATTCAGAGAGGGGGAGCATGAGCTGTCGCTCCTCCTCCTGTAAGCTGTTTTAATGCGTACACCAACCCCACCCCTAACCCTACCCCCAGTGACATCACTCGTAGAAGAAGTGCAAAAAAGGTGGAGCTCAAGCTTAAGCTCCCCCTCTCTGGAGCTCACCTCTCCTCAAATGGCTCTGCAGCGAGCACCACTTGCTGAAAGTTCCAATGAGCACAGTGGCCTCCATCATCCGTAAGTGGAAGATGTTTGGAACCACCAGGACTCTTTCTAGAGTTGGCCGGCCATCTAAGCTAAGTGGTCGGGGGAGAAGAGCCTTGTCAGGGAGTTGATCAATAACCTGATGGTCATTATTTTGTGAATAAAGGAGAACCTTACAGAAAGACAACCATCTGTGCAGCAATCCACCAATCAGGCCTGTATGGTAGAGTGGCCAGACAGAAGTCATTATCCACCCGGAATTTGCCAAAAACAAAAAGACTCTCAGACCATAAGAAACAAAATTCTATGGTCTGATGAGACTAAAATTTAACACTTTAGAGTGAATGCCAGGCGTTACGTTTAGAAAAAACAGGCACCCCTCATAACCAGGCTATTACCATCCCTACAGTGAAGCATGGCTGTGGCAGCATCATGCTGTGGGGATGTTTTTGGCAGCTGGAACTGTAAGACTAGTCAGGATAAAAGGAAAGATGACTGCTGCTATGAACAAAGACATCCTGAATGAAAACCTGCTTCAGAGTGCTCTTGACCTCAGACTGGGGTCACGGTTCATCTTCCAGCAGGACAATGACCCAAAGCACACCACCAAAATATCAATGGAGTGGCTTCAAAACAACTCTGTGAATGTCCTTGAGTGACCCAGCCAGAGCCCAGATCTAAATACTATTGAACATCTATGGAAAAAGCTAAAAAAAAAAATCGCTTCCCCTCCAACCTGATAAAGCTTGAGAGGTACTGCAAAAAGGAATGGCCAAAAATTTTAAAAGACAGGTGTGCCAAGCTTGTGGCATCTTATTCAAAAAGACTTGAGGCTGTAATTGCTGCTAAAGGTGCATCAACAAAGTATTAAGCAAAGGCTGTGAATACTTATGTACATGTACATTTTCAGGTTTTTAAAAATATTTTTTGGAAAAAGAGAGGCGCTATGAATACTTTCCAGGTACAGTGTACATGCACAACTTACTGTATATGAAGTATGCTGATATGATAAATGAAAAAAACATATGTTGTCAAACATATTGGGTGCATTTGTTTTTAAATCTGACTTCAGTGCCTCACCAGCCTCAAACCTCACTGCCTGCACTGGTCAGAAGGCTCACCTAGGCTAAAGACTGGACTGCTGCTGAGTGCTCCAAAGTTATGTTCTCTAATCAAAAAACATTTTGCATTTCCTTTGGAAATCAGGGTCTCAGAGTCTGGAGGAAGGTGGGCCGCACAATCCAAATTGGTGGAGATTCAGTGTAAAGTTTTTACAGTCAGTGATATACAGTATAGCACAGGGATGGGCAAACTTGATCCCTGAGGGCCAGTGTCCCTGCAGAGTTTTGTTCCAACACTAGTCAAACACACCTGAACGAACTAATCAGTGTCTTCAAGATCACTTAAACTCTATAATGAGGTCTGTTTGAATAGGGTTGGAGCTAAACTATGCAGGACACTGGCCCTCCAGGATCAAGTTTGCCCACACCTGGTATAGCAGGATGTTTTAGGGCACTTCATAATTTTTGTTGCTGACCAATTATTTGGAGATGCAGATTTAATTTTCCAACAGGACTTGGCATCTCCACAGTTTCAAAGCTACCAGTTTCTGGTTTAAGTACCATTGTGTCCCTGTTCTTAATTGGCCAGCAAACTTCTCACCCTAATCCCATAAAAAAATCTATGGGGTATCATGAGTAGGAAGATACAGACCCAACAATGCAGAAGAGAAGGTTACTATCAGAGCAACCTGGGCTCTCACCTGAGCAGTGCTACAGACTGACTCCATGCCAAACCTCATTGCTGCAGTAATTCAGGCAAAAGGAACCCCAACTAAGTACTGAGTATTGTATGCATGCTCATACTTTTCATGTTCATACTTTTCAGTTGTGTGTGTGCATGTTTGTGTGTGTGTGTGTAAAGACATTCATATGTGAAAACATTAATAGTGTTTTTTTATGTATGTACAATAATGCCCATAATGCCAAGACAATTTTATCTATACATTATTTTGGATTTCTATTATTCAAATATACCAAAACATGTATGTTTGTCCCTAAATAGACACTTCAATGAAAAAGACATAAAAGTAGTACAGAGTCAGATCTTGATTTCTGAATTGTATTCCCTATTAACCCTCTTCTGTGACTTTTCACTCTATATCCAGTCAATAGGGAGATGAGTAGTCAATGGGCTGAGCCAGACATCTATCTGGTGCTGTAATAGACACTGATGGAGACAACTTGCCTGTAGATTTCAAACACGACTAAAGGGTTCAATTTTCTTGATCAGGTGTGTTGAATTAAAGTTGTAACTAAACTGTTCAGAGCTGCAGCCCTCCAGAAAAGTTTGACACCCCTTAGCCATACCAATATAGGATTCTTATTTCTCCTGACAAAAATGATCCATTTATAATATTTCAAACAACATTTAATCATCTGAAACGTGTACCATCATGACTGCAAAACGCTGTTAAAAGCCCTCTGTTAAAAGCTTCACAAACGAACAACATTGCACCACTGCATAGTCCATTTGAGTTAGGAAATAACACTACTGTACCAATAAGCATGCTTTTACCCTTGCCAGACATTTCAAAATATCACAGCCCTGCCATAATGTTTCAAATATTAAAGTCTCTGTAAACTTTTGCCTACAAAGCCAGCTGCACTAAAAGTGTCATTTGTCAAAAACTCTGTAGAACACCTTTCTGAATATTGTAGAAATTCAAACTAACTTGTTACTCACTATCTGATCTTAAAAGTCTTAGTGGATTGAATTTGAGGTAATAAAGTTGTTCCAACTGGCAGTTAAATCTCAGAACGATTGTTTGCACCGCCAACTTATCCAGCATATGTTTTATACAGCGGATGCCCTTCCAGTCACAACCCAACAATGGGAAACACCCACACACTCTTGCATTCACACACATACACTACAGGCAATTTTGCAGATTTTTTAATCATTTTAAATAATGAATGGATTAATGAATATTTAGTAATTTAATGAAAAGAAAGAAACTTATCAAAGAGAGCAGTGAACTGAAATGTTGTAATCCCAGATAATGTGACATTTAAGTTCTTTAAGTGACTTCAAAAACCACATTTGTTCAAAAACACATTTTAAACAAATTATTAACATTTAGACATCTGAGAGTAGCCTGAAAAAAGGCAGAGAACAAAAAGTCAATGTGATGATGTATAACACAGCGTTTCCCAACCCTGTTCCTAGAGGCACACCAACAGAACATATTTTGGATGTCTCCCTTATCTGACCCATTAAGAGTTTCTTCTTTTGTTTCGATGAGCTGATTCAGGTGTGTTTGATTAGGAAGAGGTTGAAAATGTGTACTGTTGGTGTGATTTTAGGAACAGGGTTGGGAAACACTGGTTTAACAAACACCACTTTAATTTACACAGAACAATGATAAAGCGCATCACATTACCTCGATGCAATGACTTAGAACATTTTCAAAGTTGAGACAGACAACTTTGAAAATATCATATGTATGATTTTTTTTTTATTAATCTTATTAAAGACAAATCTATCAAGAGTAATATCTGGCAGGATCAAGCTTTTTTGAAAATTGAGCAAACAGAGCCACCTAGTGGAAACTCGTGTAAAACGACTGCACAAATCAATGCAATTTTTTAAATTATCAATTAATGTGTTATAATTGTACACAAGAACACAACTCCTTTTGACGTCCTGTTATAGCAGCTTAACATTATAATGCATTACGTTATAGGTATACAATCAAATTCAAAACCTCACTTTAACAGAGATTAAAAATATACTTGGATTTGCAAAATGAACTATAGCTGCAATTATGAAAGCGCTGCATTTACATATCAACATATCAATAATTAATTAACATAAATGCAGACAGCTCACTAAAAACAACAAAACTAGTTAAAACAACATTAGCCTGAACTCAGCAGATTTTAAAGGAAATCAATTCAAATTTATTCTCTAAATGCCTTAATCTTCAGCATCTGCAAACTGCTCATCAACTATTGCATAAACACAGCGGACCCATTTTACAGGCTGAATGTGGTGGACTGCTGGGCTGTAGTGTCCCTGGACAGAGCTTGGGTCATTCTGGATGTTACAGTGGCAAATCTCCTTTATGTCCGTCATCAAAACATCTCTAGAATCTGTTGAAGAAAACAACTATGAAAATCACAGTTTAAATAGTTTCTTGCAAACCATTTTTTAAATAAAAAATCATTCACTTCAGTAAATGAAATTACCATAAGGAGGCTGTTTCTGCATTTCTATGGATTGTGAAATCTCTTCTAACTCCTTTTCCCAGTCCTCCTCCTGAACAGGACGCTGTGGTTGTACCGTGTGGTTCACTGTCCGACGAAAGGTTTTCTTTCCCTTTTTTTGCCTCCACTTGTTTGGGTGCATTTCTTCTTTTTTATTCACTTTAAAGTTGAGGCAAAAAGTCACAGTTATGTTCTTCTCCAAAGTGCTGTAGTATTTAAATGTATGAGTCAGCAACACGTAACATTCCATTCTCCATTCAGTGTTGGATATATAACTCAGCTTCATGATTGCATTTGTGAACATAGAGCCAAGTGCCAAAATTTTTAAACACAGCAATTTAGCTTTTAAGATTGTTTTCATTCGTTTCATTAACATTTTTGTTTTTCCCATATTAATATGTATTAGTTGTCCTCAACTTGCCAAGATATTTTTAAAATCACATATTTGTGACAGAAATTAATCTTGTCCCAAACAACCAAATGCAGCGCCGTGATAAACTAGTTCTGTATATCATGCTAACATTATGTCTAATTTGCATTTATCAACACGCGCGTTTATGAATGAACTACACACTACTGAGAGAGACTTACGGGTTTGACTTTTGTTCCAGTCAAACTACAGATGTTAATTGACTCCAAGACGATGGCTCTGTTGCGAGCAGGTACCCTGCTACCTGTTTTCACTCTGGTAAAATTACACTACAATGTAACTGAGGATGAGGATTCAGCGAACTGAACATAAAACTAATAAGGTGACTCGCGCCCTCTGGTGGCAAAGCCAAACATGATGGGCTGGAAGAAAACACGAGGTCACGAGGATTATTACAAAGACGCTGAATTAAGGTGGCTTGCTAAACACTCATTGTAACGTTACCATCCTAATTATCACTTGCAAATTAAGCTGACTGCAATATTACATGTAGTCAACTCAAGAAATCACACTCACGCTTCCATTTTCTCAGTGTCAGGTCAGGTGTTGCCCTGTGCTGTCTACGTTGAACTTTAATCAATTATACAGTCGATACTAAATTAAGAGAAACTGCAAGAACAATGAAAGGAATTTCGGCCGAACGTTACATTTTGAAATGCTCGACCCATTGTGAGTGTCAAAAGGCTTGGTTGTTGTTAGTTTGTTTTAATGTGTATTATCATGTTTCCTCTTGCCATACCCCACCGAGAGGTTCTGGTAAAATTCACATTTTGTATTTGGTTGTTTTGCTAACAGCAAGTAACTGTGTAATTACAACTTTTGAAATATTAATGTGCTTTTGGAAACTGTACTAAAATGCTTTTTAGCATGGATGTTTGATTAGCTACAAAGTACTCTGACAAGTATATTTAGTCGATTATTGTTTTCCCTATTCATTTTAGAAGAATCATTTCATCATGGTGTGTAGGAATAATGTTTTAGCATTATAAGGGGGAAAAATACACAATGTTTAGGTCCTGGTTTGTCGTACATACAAACAGTAATGTGTTAAATTAACATGGCCATATTAATACTTCAAATACCTTGCAGCCGGCCGGCGTCTCTGTTCTTCATTGTTGAAAAAGTGGTGGCGCGCAAACAAGTAGGCAGTGTAACTGTTAGCGCTCTCTGCTGGTGAACAATACTCCACTCACTACCCGATTTTGTTCTTGTTGCATCCCTTAAGTTACCTCTTTTTTACCATTATGTGAATTTTAATTTAAAAACGTGTGTGTGTGTGTGTGTGTGTGTGTGTGTGTGTATGTATATATATATATATATATATATATATATATATATATATATATATATATATATATATATATATAAAACGAATAAGCTAATTAAAATCTTAAATAAGTGTATTAAAATATATTTTGAAGTCAAAGAATTCAGACTCAAGTATTCAGAAAAAAGCCTTTATTATTATTATTATTATTATTATTATGAAATTGATGGAAGAATTGATCCCTTATTCAACAAGGACCTAGTGAAAATTAAAGATCAATGTGCTGTCTTTTTTTGTTTTGTTTTTTTTTCCCCAAATTTCATAGTTTGTTGTAGACTGGCATTATCTGATGTGCATGTTTATTTATTTTTCCTAAATTACTCAAGATCTGCATAATAAACAAAATCATGTGTATGTTGCATCTACAATAATTAACTGTACTTCAGTTAGGAAGAACAAGTCCCTTTAAGGCCATTATGAAAACAATTCAGCGGATAAACAGACAAGTGCATTATTAGTATTATTATTAAGCCTGTAAATAACCTGAAATACTACTTATTTGGTACATTCACAATGACAGTTCACATTCAGTCTTCCGCTTTTTAAAGGCCAGATAATATCAGGATAAACATCTCAACATTGCATTGCAAACATAACAATGGGCACTCATTGCATTGCTCTAAAACAGATTCTTTTACCACAGGCAGTGTTATCAAGTACCAGTTTCGATCACCTATCAGATCGTATTTTTCTCTAATTTCCTTTACTTCACATATCATAAAATAGGAAGATGGTCAAAAATACTTCTCTCACCAAAATAACTGCATGTTCACTTATAAAAACCTCTTTCATTTCATCATACACAGCAACTCTGAAAGTCATATGGTTCTTTCTTTGTTATGTAGTCTCATTACATCCCAGTGCAAACATAGCCAACAATGATTCATACAACACAAACATACTCGATGAGCACCCAGTGCTAAAACAGTCACATATAAGTTGGTGCAATTGATTAACCATAATGTTATTTGAGTGAAATCCCTCTTGAGCAGCAAAAATGCCCCTTAAAAGTGCTTGAAATATTTCATCACTGTATATACATTTTCTTTCATTTGTGTAATGTGGAAAAGGTGCACAAACACCATCACGTTGTAGTTACTGTGCAATCAGAGGCATTGGAGATCATTTCCTTCCTTGGGAGGAGCTCTATGTCCATGGCTGCTTTTAAACAGTTCATAACACACGTTTAGTTTTTAATTTCCAGAATAGATGGATTGTGGTCCAAAATTGACAAAATGATCTTGTCCATGTATTGCCTGAGACGGAGGTTTATCTCCTCTTGTTGCTTGAGGGCTTCCAATAACTGCGAGAAAGGAAAAAGTTTTAGAATTATATTGGAGTTGTTTAGACAGACTCAGAACGTGTCAATGCATTTTGAGCTTCCAATTAAACCTCAACACAAATTGGAAAAAAAAAAGTTAGGAGTATTGAGAATTGTTGATGAGGCAAAGATTGTGTGTACTAATTTCGGTCCTATCCATATGCAAATCTGGCTTAAGAAAAAGTCATGGAAACACTGGCCATCCTGCTTTCTTTCTCCATTGGCATTTCTTTATAGAAATAAATTCATTAAAGCTGGGAAGACACAGCAAGTAAAATGACATTTTATTTATTTTTTGACTATTCCTTTGAGTTACTCACAAAGGTCTCTCATTTTTTAGGGCAATATGATCTTTTTCAGAGACTATTCCAGAAAACAACAGACAGATATAGTCTTTTATTTACAGGTGCGCATTCAAGTATCGTAACTATTAACCAATATCTTTTAGCATGATCCAATTTCATCAGTAGATCAAAGTCATGTTCTCTATCCCCTTTACAGAACAAAGTCCTTTACTTCCCTTACCTGGTCACGGGATGCATGATCAATCTCCATAGCCAGAGACTGTGCTTTTGTTTGTGTGGCAAACAGGTTCTTGGCCTCATGGAGACTCAGACTGAGAAGTTGACCATTTAGATCTTCATTCTGTTCCCTCAGTTTCTGGTTGTCCTGTCAAAAGAAAGCATGAGAAGAGATTTACCCTAAAAAGATGGGCTATAACAGTTAACCTGCTTTCTTTTATGTTGCGACCTACTTGTAACTGAAAGAAGAAAATTTGGTTAGATAGAAAAGCATATGATGGACAGATGAATGCATTTGGGCTTGAGATTATTTGCTTGATGTAAATTGCTGCTAAACCATTATTTATTTATTTATTTTCCCAATAATGCAACAGCTCCATTTAGACCCTCTGATTTATTTGTGTAATCTTCTACTTTTCAGAGGAAGATGGAACTACAAAATCTGTAACCTACAAAAAGTGTGGCTATGTTGGATGGGAAGACAAATCTAAAAACAGACTTCTCACATATAAACAAATTAGTAGTTCAAATGAGGGTATTAAATCTGCACATGAGTTACAGTCACGAGTCCTGTCTTAGCAGACAAAAGCTGCTGGAGGTCAAAGGACATGTTTCAGGAAATGCGTCTCTGTATGTACGCAAAGAAATATGAATAAGAACGGTTTTTATCACTTTTTTGTTAGATTACATCCAGATTTAAGGGGTTAAAAAGTAACCATTGATTATACACAAATATAAATAAAACAAACTTAAAAAAAAGTGTTAGTTGCATAATTGCAAAAGAACATATGAAATTGAACACTTGACTATGCAAGTTAAATAAAAAAATGTCTAGAAACTCTGCTTGTCCATCTCTCTCACCTGTTTGAGTCTCCTGACCTCCTGTTCCAACTCACTCTCACGTGTTCGGCTGCTGTATTCAGATAGGCTAATGGAAGATCTGCGACCACGTCCCGCTCGTTCTGCCTCCAGCTTGTATAACTGAAGGTGCTCCAGCTCTCGCCGAAGATCCTCGATGAGCTGAACAAAGCAAAAGGATCCAAAAATACACTTTTGAAACCACTAAATACCAGAATAATGTTTTTAGGGACAGGTAGAATAACACATTCAAGTAATTGATATCTAAATGAATAATATTGTGTTTGTGTAACTTCTTTTGTGTAATATTATGTTTGTGCAACTGTGCTTTTACTTTTATGTTAGTACATTTAAACGATCCAGAATTCAGTTTTTTTAAATATGCACTGAAGCAAGCCTGAAGACAACTAAAGCCTGGCGCTCTTATTCTAAACTTGAATACTTTTAGATATCTTGCTAAATATTGTGATTGTGCTCACCAAATCTGGGGCTTTACAATCAATTAACTAAAGAACTATAATAAACACACTTGTCATTACTAGGTTTGCATGATTATTTCATATATAGAGATTTTTTGTCACATTTTAGCACATGGGCTTACTTCCTGCATGGTATCTCTTTCCCTTTGAAATTCCTGTCTATTCTGCCGTAGCTTGTCCATCATCTTCTTGTACAGGTCCATCTCATCCTTCAACCGCAGGCTTGTGTCCTCCAGCTTATCAGTCATCCGCTGCTTCTCCTTCATATTTCCAAACATATTTCATACAATTTAAATGACTGTTTTTGCTATTTTTACCCTACTTATTACTGCGAAGTGCAAGCAGTTTGGATAATAGTCTATAAAGCACAATTTAAAATCAATATTTGGGAAACAGAAAATTAAGTCAAATATCCTTCAGATTCTAACCAACATGTAAATATTTTTGTATTCTCTTTTGTAACACCCCCATTGCGTTACAAGAATTATAAGAATTCATACAGCCTCATTTTTAACTAATTAAACCAACATCAAAATGGTCAATTTCCTCCACCTCAAAGAATGAAAAAAAAAAAAAAAACTCCAACCTCATCCAGTTTCTCGGTCTGAGATTTTAGTCTATTCATATTCATTGCCATCTTTCCATTTTCGTCCTCTAGTTGATGTAATCTACCAAAGGGAAAAAAAAGGGGGGGGGGGACTACTGTTATCACACAAGTGCAAACTACTAATGGTCTCATCAATAATGTACTGCTATTACTGTATATCTAACACCCTTGAGAAAGACCCCTCTATGTATGTTTCATAATAAAAGTACCCCAACACTGAAAATAGTACTGTATTCACAGCATGACACAAGTAACATAATTAACATTGTTCATTTAGAAGTAGTGTTGGTCACAGCATCAGCAATACAAACATCAGTTTGTGCTGGAGTGTTGTTAATGTGATGTACCGGTTTCTGAGCAGCTCTATCTGAGTGTTTTTGTCTTTCTCCAGTCGAATGTAGGCATCTCTGTGTCTCCTAAGCTCATCTTCCATGATTTTCTCTGCTCTGGTCTCCTGGTCTTTAAGCTGCTCCTCCAGCTCATGGATCCTGATGAAAAATAGGCCTGATTGTTCATTAGTAGTTCTGTTGTTCATTAGTTTTGGGGCAACTCTAATAAAAGGTTTTGAGTCACTTCAAATGTTGAGTACCGTGTATATGTTTTAAAATGTGTGCAGAGAGGGTACGTGTTTACCTGTGGACCAACTGGATATTTTCCTGTTTCAGCTTGGTTTTTACATCCCCGCTCATCAGAATCTCATTTTCCAGCTCTGTCACTTTCTTGTCCAAGTAACTTACCTGTTTGGTAACAGTTATAAATTATACAAAATGATAAGCAACCACTTTCTCATCAGGACTGAATTAGTAGCTTTTCCTGAAACAACAAGTGTTACAAGTGTTTATGTGCAAAACTTTAGTGATCCTGATCCTTAGCAGAAGCACTTTTCACACAGCCCATGGTTTAACAATGTGCAGCAGCAATGAAACATCAACAATATTTCATGACAGTCTAGAATTATCTATTGTATTAAATATGTTTTGTATTGAATTATGAGGTTGCTACAACATTGTAAATGTAAATGTAATAAAACCCTGTGCATACATCTATGCACAGAGATTGTATTTTTAATTCTTTTAAAATTATTTAAAAAAATTCAAAAACAGTTATGAGTACAAGAAATCCACATCTCCACGTATTTAGCTGTAACTTGTGCTTATGTATTTATTGTTATAGTGGTATCATTTTAGACATCAAATGTAGAGTTTCTATTAAATTTTCTATGAATACATTTAATACACAACAAATTTTTAAATGCTCTGAAATATTTTAACATACTTGTAAAATATATATTTCAGCAAATTATACATATTTCAGCATGTCTCTGCATGTTATGAATGGACCTTACCTTCTCTGTAATGTCTAGATCACTGGAGTCAGTGCTATCATGAAACAAATCTTCTGTGCTGCCATTACTACTGCTGATGTTACTATTGTGAAGCAGCTTCCTGTTGGACCCACATTAACGCATGAACACAAAACAAGACAGGAATAACTTAATCATTAATATCATGCTTCCCAATAAGACATTGCAAGGTGGTTACACTTCATTTTATTCTACACCGCACCAGTTCATTTTGTGCACCCTCAGTATTTACATCCCATCCTGCCAGCTATATTTTGCAAGAGGAACTTCCCACTTACCTCTCTGCTCCCTCCTATGGCTGGATTAAACTACACTGCAGCATTAATTCCAGCCAACTATGCTACCCATTCTGCACCCCTGTAGCAGACCACCTTTTTGTTCTTTCCAACACATATGCTTTAGGAGCACTGCAGTGATGAGGGAGAGAAAGAACTTGCCAGTAGAGGCATCGTGGTGCAGTGTCTGAAACAGTCCACCCACCCACACAGAGCCAAACAGTAAGACACATGCGCAGACACAGACACTATGCTCTTGTCCCACTTAAATTAATTTCTGAGAACCACAGAGGGAGACGGGGATGGTTTTTATTTATTGTTTTTACTTTGTTCATGCTAGTTCTTTCTAAACAGATATACTGTGAAAAATAAATACTTTGGAATTCAGCGGTTACAGCTTTACAGCATTCTAAAAATGTGTTTTGTGTTTAACAGAACAAAAAACAAACAAAAAAAAAACCTCAAACTGGTTTGAAACAAGTCAAGAGTGAATTAATGCCAGGATTTTCATTTTTAGGTGAAAATTGTCTTTAAAAGGAAAATGGCCTCACTTTTTACAGTACTCTCTCATGCCAAACATTTAAGTTGTTTATTTTTTCTGTTAAACACAAAATAATATATATTTTGAAGAAAGTTAAAAATCTGTAAAAATTGACTTCCATAGTTGGAAAAGCAAATACTACAGAAGTCAGTGGTTACAGATATCCAGCTTTCTTTAAAATATTTTCTTCTGTCTTCAATAGGTGAATTCCTTACCCATCATCCCTGTACATTAAATTAGCTCTATAACTGTCTTTTCATTCCACCTTCTCCTGGTGTGTGGTGAGCGCACTGTGGCTGCCATGGCAGCATTCAAGTGAATGCTGCACACCTATGCCAGTGTGGAGAGACCCTTTTACACGATTGTAAAGTACTTTGGGTGTATGGCCATACAAAATAAATGCATATTACAGGGTCAACTATCGCATTAATTATAAAGGTACAAGTATGTGCTGTGTCTGCCACATGACTCTACCTGTTCACATGATTGGAGCATGTGTTATATATTATAACACCCACCCCCTTTCTGCCCTAATCTTAAAGGCATGCAGATATAAATTCATGTGACATGTCTGCCTTATTTACACTTTATTTCTCCAAATCTTGTTAAAGCATTGAATTGAATGAATGAAAGCATTATGAATGAATGAAAATACATTAAACAAATTACACACATCCAGCTCTGTCAGTGGCTCTGCTTTCTTTATCTCTATTCACAGTTCAGCATCTTTTCACTGTGATTTATTGCTGGATATTATAAATGATTTCCAAATGCACATGAATGATTGTGTTTTTTAGTGCTTAGCTTATCATAGCTCATGATTCATTTTCTGTGCATTTAATTATTTTTAATCAATCATGGGATCTTGACCTCTGATAATCCTTTAACCTTGGAAATTAAACTCTGAAGTTCACAGTGAGTTTTATTGACCATTTTTGTTGTTTAAATGTATATTGTCTAAGTAGGTTATGCAAACTACTGTACAGATCATAATAATGCACTGCCAGTACTGATCTAGAGTACTTACATAAATGCAATTATTTGTAGCTATGTGTTTCTATTCCATTGTAAGATTTTGTTCATCTAGAACTGTTGTCTAAACTAAAATGAGAAAAATGACCATCGAGAAATTACAGATTCATAAAACAAATTACAAAAGCACAGAAGATGATCAGTTGAAGCAGTAAAAGGCATTTGAAAGCTGACACAATTTGACAAACTAGCATAGTAATGATTAACACAGTAACATAGACTACACAAACAAACACTGAGCAGAGAAATATGGAGTGACCTACCTTCCAAATGCAGTACTGGAGATCTTTCTGTTTGGACTGGAAAATAAACAAGAGAAAGCCAAATAAATGGTCACGCTGATTAAACCTCTTTGATTAAACCTCGCTGATTAAAAGTCTGTCTGATTCACAAATAAGAATTAACAGAGTTAATAAGAACTTTAATAACACCATTGAATTGCATCTGTTAATGCAGGCAAAAAGTGTACATGCATCAAGAAACTAATATAAACTTTAGGGCTGCACAATATATCGTATGAGCAGCGATATCACAATGTGTGTATTTGCAATAGTCACATCACAGGACTAGATTATTTATTAAAGGTTAAAAGGTATTTTTTAAATATTACTATTAGAATGATTTAAACAGTAATGACCATGCCATTTTACATTTGATTGTTCAATTTCTGATGACTGTCCAGAAAACCATAGAGCAATGTTTATTTATTTATCTTTTATTTTTGCCCTGTTGTGTTTATACGCTTGTAGCTTATTGTATTTTCTGCAGCCGCACTGCATAGAAAAAGACTTGATCATCCCTGTCAATCTAAATGAACAATTTATTTCCAAATAGAGCTAATCAAATTATCTGATGAAATGATATTCATATTGCAATATATGTCACAATGTCAGATTTTTCCAATATCATGCAGCCCTAATATACATTAGTGTAATGTACTGTCCAATCAAACTCTTTTTATCAAAAAAATTGTAGACGCACAACTTTCGCTTCTAACGTACACAAACGCACACAGAGTAATTGCTGACACCACCTTTTCCAGCAAGTAACAGAACAAGGCATTTCTTTAAGCAGTCTGCTGACAGTGCATTTAGCTTTCATTCCTCCATTCTATTCCACAGATCATCCTTTCATTTTTCTCCTTCCTCCTCTTCTACCTCCTGTCTGACTTTCCTGAGGCTAAGATTTGTCAGGTTAATTAAATATGTGAACATAAAGTAAAAGTAAACTCACTGAATCTTGGAAACCAGCAGGGGTGAAGAAAAGAAGAAGAAGATCTGGTTGAATCTCCTGATTCTCTACAAATAATCAGTATCCAAAGCATGCCTGTTTGTTCATGTGCGGATGTAGATGCAGACAGATGCGGAGAAAGAGAAATGACGTAGAAAGATGCAGAAACAGAGACATGACAAATTAAAGACTGCATAGAGACAGATTAGCATAGGGATGTGTGTGTAGCTCACTTCCAGATCTCTAATAAGGCTAATAAAAAATAAATAATGAAGTAAGTAAATAAATAAATAATAGGTTCTAAAGTCGTGGGCTGAATTATCTAGGGAAAAGGGAGCAAATTGTTAGAGGTACAGAGAGACTGCAGCAAGATCTCAGAGTCCCTCTACTTTAGAGGTGTTAACAGTGTCTCATCCTCACATTAACTCTTTGAGGAACACCTTAAAGAACAAATAATTTAAATGAATCCAAGTGTGCCTCTGATGTGGATTCCAGCAGAATAAGGTGTATTTCCCAGCTCTATGAGGTCACTCATTTTACATGACTGAAGAGAAACTAGAAAAGACTTTTTGAATATGAACTTAAAGCAGCAACAACAGCATTCAACTAAAAAGCACATTTTAACACAATATAAACTGGCCCAATGTGCTGTATTTGTCCACTTAAAAATGTCCAGTAATAGAGCAGATCTCGGAAGATATGGGGAGACTTTTCCAAGGCTTGTGGCCAACCACAGAAACAGCCACATCACCTTTTGATTTCAAATGACACCAACATGGAACAAAACCAGGTGACCCTAGATCAGTACAGAAAGTGCCCTAGCTCAGAGATTTAACTTGGTGCACAACCAATGCCTTAAACACAACATATGACAAACCACTCTAGATGCAAAATAATTTTACAACTCTATATTTCATAAGAGATTAACTGTATCAGTACCTGCTGGTTTTGAGATTTTTCAGCCTGTTCTCCAGGTCACTGAGCAGACTGACCCTTTTACAACACTGAGAGCAAAACACCTCCATTTGGTCATCCACATTGTGGATCTTTCGAGGAGTTTGACCAGCACTGGTTGATGGAAGGAAGGAAAGAAAGAAAAAAGTAAGAGATAAAAAAAGGTCAAACATATGGCATATCAAATGTGCATTTTTTAAAAACATTTAGTAAAAATATAAGCAATTGTAAGAAACACACCAAGAAATAGTTTCTACAAACTAAAACTAGAAGCAAGAACCCCTTTACAGTGAATTTTGAACAAATCTACTCATCACAGAAGCGTCAGGCAGATTCTCAGCAGTTAGTTTTGCCTATTATTTTAGCACATTTTAACTAGAGCTTCTAAATGAAATTTAGATATGTTCACAATCAATTTAAGCACTTACAATAGATGCAGCCACTATTATGCATGACCAATATCCTTGTGAGTTAGTTGTATTAAGTAGTAGTAACTTGTAAAGCTCCACAAACATCCACATTTAAGCAAAGAAAAAATAAAAAAATAAAAACATTTCTCTTCTGGGATATAATTTGAATACAGAATAGATTAGTGTTCCATTAATTTAAACTTTGCACAAGCATCTATTTTATTTATACAGTGCATCCGGAAAGTATTCATGGCGCTTCACTTTTTTTTTACAGCTCTATTACAAAATGGATTAAATTCATTTATTTCCTACAATTTTACACACAATACCCCAGAATGACAATGTGAAAAAAAAGTTTTTTTGAAATAGTTGCAAATTTATAAAAAATAAAAAACCTGAAAAATCACATGTACAGAAGCATTCACAGCCTTTGCCGTAAAGCTGTAAATTGAGATCAGGTACATTCTGTTTCCACTGATCATTCCTGAAATGTTCACCTGTGGTAAATTCAGTTGATTAGACATAATTTGAAAAGGCATACACCTGTCTATATAAGGTCCCAGGGTTGACAAGATTGCCTCGAGGTACAAGGGTGGAGAAGATTACAGAAAAATTTCTGCTGCTCTAAAAGTTCCAATGAGCATAGTGGCCTCCATCATCCATAAGTGCAAGATGTTTGGAACCACCAGGACTCTTCCTACAGCTGGCCTGCCATCTAAGCTGAGTGGGAGAAGGACCTTAGTCAGGGAGGTAATCAATAACCTGATGGTCACACTGTCTGAGCTCCAGCGTTTTTTTGTGTAGAGAGGAGAACCTGTAGAGAAGGACAACCATCTGTGCAGCAATCCACCAATCAGGCCTGTAGGGTAGAGTGGCCAGACGGAAGCCACTCCCCGCCCAGAATTTTAGATCATAAGAAACAAAAATCTCTGTTTTTTTTTTTTTTTTTAAATTGAACTCTTTGGGGTGAATGCCAGGCATTACATTTGGAGAAAACCAGTCACCGCTCATCACCAGGCTAATACCATCCCTACAGTAAAGCATGGGGGGGGGGGCAGCATCATGCTGTGGGGATGTTTTTCAGTAAGACTAGTCAGGATAGAGGGAAAGTTGAATGCAGCAACGTACAGAGACACCCTAAATGAAAACCTGCTTCAGAGTGCTCTTAAACTCAGACTGGGGCGATGGTTCATTTAGCCAGAGCCCAGACATAAATCCTATTGAACATCTCTGAAGAGATCTGAAAACGGCTGTACATCGTCACTTCCTATCCAACCTGAAAGAGCTTGAGAGGTACTGCAATGAGGAATGGGCAAAATCTCCCAAAGACAAGTGTGCCAAGCCTGCGGCATCATAATGAAAAAGACTTGAGGCTGTAATTGCTGCCAAAGGTGCATCAACAAAGTATTGAGGCTGTGAATACTTATTGTCACCTTAGAACAAAGATATTGAGCTTCAAAGTTCTTGCATTCCATAAAGCAAACAATATGTGTTTAACATTTCTGTTTTATACATAAACATGACAGAGACCCTAAATCTACTCTAAATGTAAATTATCAAAGATCTCTTACATTTGCAAAATGGAGTAAAAAAAAAAACATGGTAAATGCAGATGGACCCTTCTAATTCTGAAATGTTGTTTTCCACTTGAAATAATCTGGCAGATCATTTATTGAAGCATTATTTTTAAAGAAATACAATCCAAAAAATTATAAGTGTTGTAACAATATGTTAATGCTCGAGAAAGTTACACTTTTGCTTTCTATAACATTTATTTAATGTTTTAGGATGAATATTTTTCTTGTTCAAATTAAGCATACAAGGCTGTGCTAAATACTTTGTCCAGTGCAGATGTTAATTTTATGTGATTAATATGGTAATATTTATTGAATTTTATGGTTTATGTGAATGATTGAATTATATTTATTGATGTGCCATGAATTATTATAAGTATTTGCCCTTAAATGTTTAATATCACATTTAAAGACATAAAAAAGACAATGAGCAAATGAGTTTAATGAACACTGAAAAATTTTTCACTGACTATATTTACAAAAATAAAATTTAATAAAAAAATATTAAATACATTTAATAAAAAAAAAACGTATTATTCGTTTTTTTTATCAACAATGTAAAATTTAACATTTCATCTCAATGTCATAAAATGCTTCTAAATCATCAGATTTACACACATCCCAATTTTGTGTGGTGCAGCATTATTTAGTTGACTGTGATTTTGTCTTTCTGGTCTTTCCCCAGTCAATGGAGCAATCCGGCAAAATGACAAAGAAGCTAATCCTGACTGATCTTTGTACGCGCATTAAAATGCTAATTGGTTCGCAGAAAGCACTTCATAGAGCCAAACTACAGTTTGACTTTGTAAATAAATTGTTTTTTTAAATAAAAAGTCTTAAAATGTAAACACCTTTATAAAAAACATCAGATAATGTAAATAATTTGTCATTTAATAAGAATATGTGAATAACTCAATTGACAAAAATGTCAAATAGAACCTTATAATTCTAACGTGACGTTATGTAGATTTGATTTTTCAGGTTTTATTTTTAATAAATTGGCAACAATTTAAAAAAAATATTTTTTACATCGTCATTATGGGGTATTGTGTGTAGAATTGAGGAAATCAATTAATTTAATCCATTTTAGAATAAGGCTGTAACATAAACAAATGTGGAAAAAGTGAGGTACTATGAATTCTTTCCGGGTGCACTGTATGTTAAATAAAAATAAGACAAATTAACTGACCAGACAGCAAAAGCAAAATGTTTCCATTTAAAAAAAATTAATTAATACAACAAGATGGTGGTGTTGGGAAAAGGTTAACATTTGAAAAACGTAAACTGCATTTTTACAAAATAAATGAAAAATGTGTACTCTGTGCTATGTAAAAGGTACAGCAGGTGATTGTCTTCAAAAGCATTTTTTGTTGTGCTGGTTGAAAGTCTCTTCATAGTCCAATAGTAATGATTACAGTAAATGATCTAAACGTGTGTATATGTATTTTTATATTCGGGGTAAGGCATAAAACTAAAAAATGTTCATCTAATAAAATATTGTCGGACCGACATCACTCATAATTCCAATTAGCAGCTCAAACTGTTTGTCAGCAAATGTAGAGTCGGACTTCTGCGCATCTGTTCATTCGCGCGTGCCTGTCTGCATAAGTGCCGCGCGGTCACGAGACATACACAGACCGGGAGATATCAAATGCTGAATTGAAACTTTTAAAAACCTGACTCAATATTGGAGTTACTTTAGCACGATGGAGGAAGGACAACACCATGGCTAAAGTATTACTTTTAATGTCAAAATACAGGTAATATTCTGTTTTAAGTGAAGTTTATTCATAAACTAATTTCGAGAGGATCACGTGCTTATGATTGACACGGCTGGCCCCGAGTCAAGCTAATGTACGAACCACCAATCAGACTACTCCTAACCAAGTATAAATAACCAAACACCTTACCTTTAGTCATCTTCGTCTTGAAGAAGCAGCCTCGCGTTAAAACGTCGAATAGCCATTAACGTTACTCGCCGAAGCAGCAAATTCCGAATGGAAAACAACAACGACAGCAACATTCCCGAGAGCCCCGCGCTCCAAGAAATTCCGGCCGCGGCCCAGCGCCAGCATGCCCCGCTGAGCTCCCAAGTAGAGCCCGAGGCTCCAACCAGAGGCCGCCGCTTAACCCGCTCTTCCTCCTCAAAAACCCACAGCCTCGCAGTATCTCCTTCCCCATCCACCTCCAGAGTGCACAACGCTTCACCAGCTTCTTCTTATGCCTCAGCCTTCTCCTCCCTCAACCCACCCAAACAGATGACCAACCATGAACTCCGGTACATCCTGTCAAACGCCGGCATAGAGGCTCCACGCTCACTTAACAAAAAGGCGCTGCTCGAGTTATACCACAACGCCACCACCGAAGCAGGAAATCCCACACATACGTCACAAGCAAAGAAGAAAACCCGGAATCCCAAGACCCGATACACCCCGTACCCTCCGCAAGAACTCTCTCCATCAATCCAACCAATCCAGAAGCAAGCTAGAAGAGGCCACGCCCCCAGCCGCACACCATCCAGTCACCACCCCCAGGAAACCCAGACGTCAACCCACCATCCAGCATCCACTCTCCACCGAAGAATCCAATCAGAGCACCCCAGATCTCCGTTCTGGCCTCCAGCTCCCCCTTCGAACTTTTCCTCAAGCCCTAACCCACTTATCCAGCCCCAAAGCATCCCCACGGCCTCAAATCCACTAGAGCAAATCAATCCTCTCCCTCTTCACCCTACTCTCGCTCCCAGCTCCTTTCCTAGCGGCCCGCCCCCTCCAGCTAACTTTCCCTCTTCCAGTCTCCCCCCCTCCTTCCCTCTCTGCACACCCCCCCCCCGTTCTCACTAGCACCGCTCCGACCCAGCACCCCCCACCACCTTCTACAGCACGTCCTCCATTCACTCTCCATTCCGCCACACCCCTCCCTCCCCCCCCTAACGCTCCAGCCCTGGAACCCCCCCCTGTCTCATACACAGCAAGGAACCAAATCTTGTCAGGTGCTGACGTAGATCTCCTCTCACTTCTTTCACCCATCACACCCCCTTCGGCAGAGCGACAGGTGGATTGCGGCGAATTTTCTATAACCCTCAAACCACCCGCCAACACCCAATCACGCACCTTATCACTCGCCGAATTCACTATCGCCTTCTCACGCTTCACCGAGATAATTTGTTCCGTATTCCCCCATAGGAGGCGTGAGTTAAACGATTACATGGCCATTATCGCGGAGCTCGCGCTTTCCTATGGGGGGACTCACTTTTACACATACCACAAGCTCTTCTCCGCCAAATGCGCCATTCGACTCACCCAGTGGAACCAACAATCCTACTGGGGAGCACTCGACACCGATCTTCATAACAGAGTCTTTTTAGGTTGCCGCAATTTAACCTGCGCGGTCTGCCGTTCCAGTCTGCACCCAACCACCTCCTGCCCCTTCACTGTCTCCCCTACCGATTCAGACCGTCCAGCACCTAAATCCACCAGTTACGTCCCCCGTATCCCTAGCTCTAATATACCTTCTCTCCTTTCCCCCCACGCAAACTGCCAAAATTTTAACATTGGCAGATGCTTCAGGCAGCCATGCAGATACCTCCACCTCTGCAACTACTGCGGGGGCGCACATGCACGCACAGTTTGCCCTATCTCAAAAGCAAATAAAAAATCCAAAAACTACTTGTCGACTCCTGTAAATGTTTCAAAATTGTCCTTTGAATTACGCTGTCATCCTGATCCTAACTTTTGTGCTTTTCTCGTTTCAGGTCTAACCCACGGATTTCACCCTGGCATCTCCGCTCTCCCAACCTATAACCTAATTTGCTCTAACCTACAGTCCGCTATCGCAGAGCCCGAAATCGTAGATAAATTAATCGAAAAAGAAATTAAAGACAACTTTATGATCGGGCCCTTTTCCGCTCCTCCATTTAACGTCTTTCGCATCAGCCCAATTGGCATTGCCACTCGCAAATTCTCAGGCAAAAAACGCCTTATTATCGATCTATCAGCTCCGCATAATTCATACTTTCCAAGCATTAACAGCACTATTCCGCTAGAAGAATTCTCCCTCCATTACCATGACATAGATCAAGCGATCTCCTTAATCAAAACCGCCGGCCGTAACGCATGGCTCGCAAAAATAGACATTACCTCGGCATTTAAAATTATGCCCATTCATCCCGATTTTTGGCACCTTTTTGGCATTCAGTGGCGCTCCAAATTCTACTTCGCAGTTCGTCTAACGTTCGGCTGCAGAAGCAGCCCCAAAATATTTGACATGCTTTCCGAAGCCTTATGCTGGATACTGTCAAATAATTATGGCATCCCTTACCTCATCCATCTCCTAGACAATTTTCTCATCGTCTCCCCTCCATCCGCGCCGCCGGCTAAACATCTCGCGATCACCCAAAAGGTATTCGCAGATCTCGGCATTCCCCTCGCCCCCGAGAAAACCTCCGGTCCCGCTACCAAAATCGAATTCCTAGGCATCGATTTAGATTCTAATAAATTCCAAGCATCTCTCCCCAAAGAGAAAATCGACCGTATCACCTCACTCTCGGCCGCCTTTCTCGAAAAACAAGTTTGCAAAAAACGCGAGCTCCTCTCTATTCTCGGGCATCTAAATTTCGCCATGCGTATTATTCCTCAAGGACGCCCTTTCATCACGCACTTATTGCAGCTAGCCAACTCAGTCCGTAGCCTAGAAGACCCAATTTCCCTGTCCAATTCCAGCCGAGACGAATTGAAATTATGGATATCCTTCCTGCAGCACTGGAACGGCTGTTCCTTTTTCTATTCCGATTTAATCTCATCGCCCGTCGACATTAAACTATTTACCGACGCCGCCCCTTCTGTCGGTTTCGGGGGGTACTACCAAGGGCACTGGTTTGCCGCCCCCTGGCCCCCCCAAATGCTAGACACCCCCCAAAACCTACGCTCATCCGCCCTCTTTGAACTATATCCCGTCGTCGTCGCCGCCCTCCTATGGGGCGATGAATGGTCCGCTAGCAGCATTCTAATACACTGCGATAACGAAGCTACCGTGCAATGCATTAATAAAGGGCGCTCGCACTCCACCACGCTCATGCCCTTATTAAGACGGTTAATTTGGACCGCAGCCAAAAAGCAATTTATCATAACTGCTAAACATGTACCAGGCTTTAAAAATCAAATTGCTGACTCTCTCTCTCGTTTCTGTTTTCAGAGGTTTTGGCGGTTAGCTCCAGAGGCGGACCCTCATCCAACCCCAGTGCCTCCATATTCAGACCTGATATTGCCATAGACCACCCTCTCCACAAACTCCACGAAACCTCTATTTCTCTCATCCTTCAAGCCGTGGCTCCCAGGACTCTGCAATCTTATCTAACAGCCTGGAACTCATTTAAACTTTTTCACTCACTTTTTAACATTCATTTTCCCGATTTCTCCCTCCTCTCCATCACCTCATTCATATCACACCTTCACTCATCAAAGAAAATCCAGGCTAGCTCCATTAGAAGCTATTTAAGTGGCATTCAATTTTTTCATAAATTGATTTATGGAGCACCTTCTGCTGCCATCCTTCATTCCCAAACAAACCTCCTAATCAAAGGCATACAGAAAACCCACCCCCCACCCCCCGATCCCAGACAACCCATAACTCTCCGCATTCTTTCTAAATGCATAGCCACCCTCCGCAAAGGCTACCAGTCAATTCACACAGCTCACACCCTCGATGCCATGTTTAACCTAGCCTTTTTTGGCTTTCTCAGGTGCTCTGAGTTAACTGCATCCGACAAATTCAACCCAGCCATCCACCCCACCATCTCAGATCTGGCCTTGCTGGATAAAGAAACCCTCTCCTTCTTTATCAAGCAAAGCAAGACGGATCAGTCCAGGAAGGGCCACTCTATATATATTTTCGACCTCCCCTCCCCCACAAGTCCCTTTCAAACCCTTCTAGCTTTCTCCCACTACCGTAAGCGCCAAACCCCTAACCCGCTTTCCCCCCTCTTCACAGATGATTCTAACCAGCCGGTAACCCGTTTCTGGTTCCAAAAGCATTTAAAAAACATCCTCCGCCTTTCTGGTTTTCCCCCTGACCCCTTCTCCAGCCACTCGTTTAGGATAGGAGCGGCCACTACAGCCGCACACAAAGGCCTTTCCCAACACCAAATCCAAGCCCTAGGCCGGTGGTCTTCAGACGCCTTTAATTCCTATATCCGCCTCAGCCGCTTTCACATCAAAGCAGCACAACAAACGCTTATCTCCGCCAGCAGCCAGCGGAGCCACCCCACCCCCCCCCCCACCCTCACCCCCCCCGAGCTCGACTCCCACAGCTCACAGGAGTCAATTGCGGCCCCGCAGGCCAGTAGCACTACTTTTCTTTTTTCCGGCGACGAGTGCCTCGCTTTCTGCCAGCACCGAGCCTCCCTTACCCTTCCTTCTGGTGTCGAGCGCTTCGCTCCCTCTGAGCGGCGAGTCACGCCGACCCCCACTCCTGTTCTGTCCCAGCGTTGAGTGCTCCCCTGCTTCTTTAGCATCGAGCCTCTCCGCCCCACTTTTATGTCTCCCGGTGACGGAGGTTCCACGCCTGCTAAGCACGAAGTTCCTCCGCCGCCCCACTTTTCCATTTCAGCGTTTAACCCTCCGCTACCCTCCCCTTCCTTCTAGCACAAATCTCGCTTCTCTATATTCCTTCCGCATAGGCCCTACCCACCTGCTTGGACCCCCGCAGGGGTATTCCCCCCAAGCAGGAGCCCCAAAACCTCCCTGCAGGAGTCCCCACCGCCCACCCCCTTTTCCCGACTCCTACAGGAACTTGGCCCAGCAGCTCTGATCCCGAGCTTCGACTCCCGCGGAGTCTGTCACCGCCCCCCCCCCACCCACTAGACAATTTTCTGTCTTCCTTCTAGCACAGAGCGCTCTGCTGTCTCCCAGCATAGAGTCTCTCTGCCACACCCTTCTTTCTGGTGTGGAGCGCTCCGCGCCCTCCGAGCGTCGGAGTCTCTCCACACCCCCCCTTTCTCTGTCCCAGCGTTGAGTGCCCCGCTTACTCTTAGCGGGAGTCTCTCCGCCCCACTTTATGCCTGTCTCTCAGTGTTGAGTGCTCCGCTCTCTCCAGCGCCGAGCCTCTCCACCTCCCTCCGATTTTTCTTTTCCTTTTCAGCACCAAGTCTCTCCGCTACCTCCGCTTCCTTCTAGCACACCTAGCTCCTCTATGTTCCTTCCGCATAGGCCCTCACTCACCAGCTCTGACTCTCGCTAGAGTCACCCCGGAGCACGATTCTGGCCACGGCCCCTCCCCGCAGGAGTCACTATTGCCCCCTCCCGCTCCCGACTCCAGCGGGGACAAAAAACTGGCCCAGCAGCTCTGACCCCGAGCTTCGACTCCCACGGAGTCTGTCACCGCCCACCCCCGCCCCTTAGAATTTTTCTTTCTTCCTTCCAGCATCGAGTGCTCCGCTACCTTCTAGCGCCGAGTCTCTCCACCTTTTCCCTTCCTTCTGGTGCTGAGTGCTCCGCTCCCCCAGAGCGCCCGAGTCTCTCCGCCTCCTTTCTGTCCCAGCGTCGAGTACTCCGCTCCTTCTTAGCGTCGAGTTTCTCCGCCCCACTTTTTTCTCTACCCTGCGGCGTCGAGGGCTCCGCTTCCTCCAAGCACTGAAGTCTCTCCGCCCCCTCTCCTTTTCTTATTCTTTTCAGTGACGAATACCGCCACTACTCCCTCTAGCTCTACCCCTCTATCTTCCTTCTGCTTAGGCCATCACTCCTAGCTGTGACTCCGCAGAGTCTCCCAAGCTTCCCTGCCCAGACTCCCACGGAGTCTATGATTACCCACGCTCCCGCAGGAGCCCCTCTCTTTCTCCTACTCTTCCCTAACTGTATATCCAGCAGCCGGATATAGCATTGGTATCAGCGGCTCTGGGGGGGTTCTTCAATACGCGGCTGCTGTCCCGAGCATAAAGCACTTTGGGGGGTTCTCGAGATCTACCCGAGCTCAAACTCCCCTCTCGCCCTGCAACGGGAGGGAGCCCCGGGCTCGAGGCTCTCATGAGCTCGGGGCTCTCTCCCGGGACAGCATGCCAAACTAGCTTATTACCAATCATCAGCTAAGTGTGAACTCTTGAAGTGAAGTTTATTCATAAACTAATTTCGAGAGGATCACGTGCTTATGATTGACACGGCTGGCCCCGAGTCAAGCTAATGTACGAACCACCAATCAGACTACTCCTAACCAAGTATAAATAACCAAACACCTTACCTTTAGTCATCTTCGTCTTGAAGAATCCCCCCTTCCACCCCTTCGCCTCCTCTTTTGACTACAGGGCAGCACGGCGGCCCAGTGGCTAGCACTGCAGCCTCACAGCAAAATGCCTCCGGTTCGGGCATCTACCCAAACGGTCAGCATTTTCGTGTGGAGTTCATGTTCTCCCCGTGCTTGCGTGGGTTTTCCCCGGGTCCTCCGGTTTCCTCCCACACTCCCAAAAACATGACACTTAAGTAAATTGACTAATCCAAATTAGCACCAATTTGATTCAATTCTGTCAGCAACGCATCACCTTAGCAACCCTCACGCAGCAGGAGGGAGGGGGGTTCTCGAGATCTACCCGAGCTCAAACTCCCCTCTCGCCCTGCAACGGGAGGGAGCCCCGGGCTCGAGGCTCTCATGAGCTCGGGGCTCTCTCCCGGGACAGCATGCCAAACTAGCTTATTACCAATCATCAGCTAAGTGTGAACTCTTGAAACTATTTTAGTCTGGCTAAGCTTATGTTAGGTTGTTTTCTATTATGAATGACTTAAGGTGCTTTCACACCTGCCATATTTAGTTCGATTGAATCGCACTAGAGTTCGTTTCCCCTTTTGGTACGGTTCGTTTGGGCAGGTGAGAATGCAGCAATCATACTCGAGTGCGCACCAAAAGCGGACCAAATAAGTGACCGAGACTTGCTTGAAGAGGTGGTCTCGGTACGCTTTCAAACGAACCCTGGAGCGGTTTGTTTGTGGTGAGAATATGATCCGTACTAAAACAGGTCCAACCGCAAAAAGTACTGCGCGTTTTGGACTAATTTAGCTGCCGTAAACCGATGCGCTGTGCATTATGGGATATGGAGGAAAAATATTTGTTGACACCGCATTACCAACAGAGAGAGAGAGAGAGAGAGAGAGAGAGGGGAAAACATTACCTGATGGATCGTTGGTAATATTTCCGCAAGATGACCTTGTCGCAGTTTAGCTAAATTAATTCACGTCCTATCCTGAAGTGACAAGCAATACATTAAACACTGTTTTCCAGCCACGGCCGCGCTTCATTTTCAAAATGTATAGTTTGTCTAAAGCAGGGCCACAATCAGCCAGCGCAGTCATCCCTCCAGAGTAAAAGGTTTTGTTTACCTGCGGGAGTTCACTGGCATTTTCCCGCACGTGTATTCTGACCAATCAATAAGCAGTTTAGGTAATATGTTCAACAACATCTGGCCAATGAGAGATGTGGATTTTGTCAGATGACTGCATTTTGGTTCGTTTCAACTGGTTCGGACCAAAGCCAGCAGTGTGGTGTGAAAACGACCCAAAGACGGCAGAAGATGCAACAATGTAACTAGGGATGCTCATTTCGGTTAATTTTGCTAACCGACAACCGCCGCTCATTAATCGGTTATTAACGGTTAACTGGTCAGATTACTATTAATTTTATATAAAAAAAATTGACCTGACTATTTTGTGTCCGACAAATTAAATATTGCATTTTAAAATACTGATTTATTTTTGTATGCTAGCATATTAATATTAATAACATAACAACAGAGCATTTTCACGCACCTGTAGTGTTAAGCACAGAAGAACAGAATAAACTAAATAAAATTAATAAATTAAATAGGACTGCCCTTAATTATTTTCCACTTAAATAATTAATTTATATTACAAATCGAAAACACTGACTGATTATTTTTAATAACCGGCATAGGCTGCTTTTTTCCAATAATATTTTTGTCTTCCGTCAAATAAAATAGCAGACTTCCTCAAATCGCTCGCTCCACGGAAAATATGCATTTATTTAATGCCCCGCTGTTATTATTATAATCACAAAACCTTTACATTTTTAATAGAAATCATTATTTTAAAGAATATGTCCTGATATATGGTTTCCTTTCTCTGCCTCGCGGTTAAAGTGCGCGCGCTGCGTGATGAAAAGACAACAACAACGCGCGCATATGTTGACTTTTTGTAAACAGTTGTGTTGTTTAAATATGATATTGCATTAATGTGCATACATGCTTTATAAGCTGTAAAATAAACGGTAAAGCCTATATGTTGCATTTATGATGCAGATCCAGGTCAACATCAACACTTTTTTGGCATCAACACGTCTGTTTCAAACAGCAATATTCTTCTTCCATATTTGCTTCTTTGGCAAATGTGTCTGTAGCCATGGGTTATACGTTATCGTCCCGCAAAGTTAAGTATGTCTTGCAGTAAAACAAGTGGCCGACCACAGCTAATGTGCTTTTTTTCATTCCAAAAATGTGAGGCGCACCTCACTGCCTTTATGTTGACAAGGAAAAAAGAAGAGAAGAAGCGCGGTCCTCTTATGAAACGACTGAATCAGCTGGGTATCGATTGTGCATAAGTGTTGCTGTCTGTGCTGTTACAATTGTAATATTTAATACTATTGTGATATTCTCGATTTGTACATTCATACAGCTCTGGATAACTTAAAACATTGATTAGACCTTCAGAGCGGCATTAATGCGTCCTGAAGTAAAGCGAAACGGCTATAAACTCCAGCAAGATAGTGTGATTATATACAGAATCATACTTTATCTATAAATAAAGTATAACTATAGAAACTGTGTTCATCTTAACTGAAAGCTTCTGCGTGTTTGCTGGTCTCATGCATCGCGCACCTGTCAGTCAGTCAGCACTTAACCCCAAAGGATTAAACAGACAGCGCACAGCACTATACGGTTACAGAAAAGTTTGCTCTGTTATAATCCACTTACCTTTTAATAAGTTTTGATGCGTTTGTAATCCGCTATTAAAAACAACAACAACAATAACTGAATGTTTTGAATGGGTAATGTAGCCGTGGCGGGATGCATTTTGGTCCCCGCCATGGAAGAATGAATGTAGCGGAAACCATCCTCTTTAAAAGTTCTCTCTAGTTGTCTTGACAACACAAACTGCTGCTCTGGGATAAGCTGCGTGCAAAAGATGCCCCTCTTAACGCAAAGGCGCATTCAATTGGCCCCTTATGCAGTCAAACTAAAAATATATAACATAATAATTTTAATAGTTTAAGTGATAGCATTAATCGGTCACAAACGCACCCTTTCAGTTAACAGTTAATCGATTATTTTGAGCATCCCTAAATGTAACATTTATTACCCTTGGTCCGAACCAAATGAAACGAATTTACAGATGTGAAAGCACCCTTATATGCACAAACGTGTTGTTCAGCCACTGATATCTCCTGGTGAAAAATTGATGTGATTATTTTCAGTTTCATAAGGTCCTTTTACAGCATCGATAATGTAGATTTATATTTAGTTTAACAACAAATCATCAGTAAATAGCACTATTCCGCCTAACCTGCTTTAGTGAGCTGAAGTTGCTTTAATATTCACATTGGGTCACTTTTGAACAATGAGCCTTCCTATACTGTTTACCATGCTACACTGGATATTTGCTAAATAGCAGGTAAGTGTGGCTAAATAATAAATTTAATTAGTGCACGCCGCTGGCTGGCGAAGGACATGAACTAGTGGGTTGTCTGTCTGCTGTTGTGACGCAGTGCGCGTGCTCGCGATTTCAAGGGGTGTGGCTTTGAATTACAGTCCCTCCTCGCCGTCCAAAGATAATATGCTAAGCGGTTATCATTTTGGCAGATCACCTACTGCACCTTTAATGAAAAAGGTACTGTTCTTTACTACACCCACATGTTTGAACAGATCTTGCCTTTGGGTATTTGTCATCATAATGCTGTGTCTTTCTGAATGAAAAGGTTTCCCACAGTCAGAGTTTTATTAACTAATATGCATCCTGCATAATGAAGGTTGATGTGTGGATTTATAAATGGATCATTCTTTCATTTTAAAGTAAATCCGTCTGAAAGCAGGCTTAGGGGCACTCAGACAGTCAGAGACAAAAAAAAAAAAAAAAAAAAAAGAATTTGAGAAAGCACACACAAACATTTACCTGGAGGAAACTGAAGACCCCAGATCTGAGCATCCATTAATGCGGATCTCATCATCTGGACAGGGGCTACTTGTAGTACAGTCTCCATCCTCACCTTCTCCATAGTCCTCAAACTGCTCTTCATTTAATGAGGCAGATGAAAGTGCAGACTGATCAGAAATCTCAAAATGATTATGCATCAGATCACCCCTGCAGATGAGAAATACAATTGGCATGTTATTTTGTGCAGATTTAGATTGTCACTTTACATCATCCATAAAAGCAATAATTGTTCAGTCCAACCTTACGTACAGTACTAAAACAAACCAAAAAAAAAAAAAATACAACAAAAAAAAAAAACACACACTTTTCTCTTGGGAGGCAAATCCCAATCCCTTCCTCTTTTTCTCCAGTTCTCCCTCCATCTGATATCTCTGAAGCACTGTCTACTGCACTGTCTCTGTCCGAATCTCTCTCCACCCCTCTGCCTTCCTCACCCTCCAGCATTGGGCTCTCTGGACACTCTTGAATAGACATGATGATGGGTAGTCTGACCTGTCCTGATTGCATACAGTAAAAAACACAAATCATATTAATAAGAACAGAAATAATTATGATGCACAGATGTCTTTACAGATTAAGGTATTTAGCAGTGAGAGCTGCACTTGTCTACGATGATCACAAATTTAGCCATTTGGCATTTTACATTAGATTACATTAATTAGTATTACATTTACATTAATAACAGTGACTAGTGACATATTTACAAGAAAAATCTCTTCTTTTTTTAATCTAGTGTTCAATGTGTTGAGCTTTTCATTTTAGGATTAATTTATTCATGAGCCATAAACTATTAATTGTCATTTTAATTGTATTAATTATCAATACTGTTTTCACATAACATGATATTGTACAGTTTTTTGCAGCATTTTAGTTGTTGAACATGCCTAATTTACTATAAAAAATGTATATTATGCCAAATTTGGTAAGGTTTCACAATCAAAATGTATTCATTTAATAAATCTGCTTTATGACTGTTTATTCCATTTGAATAGAACAAAAAGACAGTACAGTCTGGCAAACAGACAAAAACAAATAAAAGGAAACTTTACAGATCAACAGAAAGAACAACAAGCAGCACACTGTATGTCATATATAAAACAATGCACAGAAGTGCAAAAGTGTTACCTCTTCCCAATATTTCATTAATTAGGAACTGATTCTGTGGTTTTCAAAACTGGCTCAACAACTAACAGTCACTCTTGTAAGCCGAGCACACAGGAGGGGGGTGTGCATGTGTCATGTGTGAGAAAGGAAAAAAAAAAGATCTTTTTTAATATTCTATTGTGCTGAACATGAGGGGGCAGGGATACAAAATGTCAGTCAGACACAAAAACTGTGCACACTTGCTCGCACGCGCACACACACACACACACACACACACACACACACACACACACACACACACACACACACACACACACACACACACACACACACACACACACACACATGCACACAAACACACACACAAAAACAACACACACGCACGCGCGCACGCACGCACACACACACAACACCATTTGTTCTTCATATCCTCTTTCTCTCTCATAAGCAATACAAACTTTTACATATTTTGTGGTGTGTATATAATAGCACAAAAACAACAACTCATGAAACATCAGTATATGAATCCTTAGAATGGATGAACAGAGATCTTATTGCTTGCAAAATAACTAGACTGTCTTGTAACAGCAGGGCATGAGTGTGTACCTGTGTTTGAGCACCTGATTATAAACGCACACAGCCCACTGCAGCTTGAAACATGATATTAAAAGCTTTGCAGGAAGGAAACGTACACTGTGAGTCAAACATTTACTTGCTCACAATGCTCTAAATGAATGTGTGGAAACTGCACATATGTTCAAGGCCTGACTAGAAATAGCAGCAATGTCCCTTCACATTTACATTAAATGAGAGGCACAAACTTCTCCACATCTCCACCTGCCTCAATCTTGGAAAAACAGGCTACATTTCAGCAGAGTGAACCATCAAAAACATCCAACCCTAATCAAACACACCTTAACCAGCTAATCAAGCTCTTGCTAGATGTACTAGAAACTTCCTGCCAGGTGTGTCGAAGAAAGTTGGAGCTAAACTCAGCAGGACACCAGCCCCCCAGGACCGAGCTTGGACATACCTGGTCAAAATAACAAACTGGTTTAGGCAGGCCATCAAATGATCTAAAACAGGGGAGCCCAAACTTGGTCCTGCATAGCTTAGCTCCAAACCCAGACACACCAGAACCAGGCAATCAAGCTCTACTAGGTTAAGAGAGGTCTGGATGCAGGCCTGGTGCAGTGCAATCTGAGCTGCATTCAATGCTTTTTAATGCGCTCCCCTAACCCTACTCGTCACAGTGACGTCACTCACTCCATTCAGTGCATTGTGTCTGACATTGCATAACTGAGTGATGCAATCTCAGCTTGCATCATAAAGGCTGCATCCAAATACTATTGACTAGGTTACTCGGCAGATGTGGAGTTAAACTCTTCAGGATCCATGACCCAGTTGGGGCAGCCCAAATTTAAAACAAAAGAAACTTGGAAGGTAAAATCATTATGAGATTATATATATATTTTTTTTCTTCCACAGTCAGAATGTGTGCAACTGAAGCAGATTTGGATATTCGGAATTCCTATACCAGGGACAGGCAAACTCAGTCCTGGAGGTCTGCTGTTCTGCATATTTGCTATAACACTAATCAATCACACCTGACCATCAGTGTCTTTATAATCTACAGTAAGGCAGGTGTGTATTTAAATATGGTTGTAGCTAAACTCTGCAGGACACCGGCCCCCCAGGAGCGAGTTTGCCCATTCTGACCTTAAATATAAATATCCCTCCCTGGTATAATTTCCAAGTTATTAACAGCTTAGCTTATAATTAATAATCAATCATAATACCCTCCATTTAATTTTTCTATGCATATATAGCAAATTCATAGCAAATAGACATCAATGTTTTGAGTCAAAGCTCAGCTACAGAAACTGTACTGTTAAAAATGCATTAGCAATTAGTTTCAAATTTAGCATTAGAAAAAATTTTCTTACATTGAAATATTGAAGATTATTTGATTTAATATTTTGTAAATAGCTTCACGTTTCAAGTTGGCTAAACTTTCAAATTGAAGCACAAACACTTTAAATTAAAGAAAAAAAAAACAGGTGTTAAGAGTTTCATCAAACAAAAATTGCAATGTTACAATAGCATCACATTTTAAGTTGTCCTTTATGCATTTTAAATGTCTGAACAAAAAAATTTTTTTTGACAATTTGATAATTAATTTATCATAAGCTTCTTGACAGTTAATTTCGTTGTGTACATAAATTTTGTTTCTACATAAAAATAAGCCATCTTATAGTACGTTTCCTTATTCTAAATCTAAAATCAGCAAAGTTTAAAACAGCATAGTGCATTTCCCTCTTTTTTTTTAGCATTATTACAAAAAATGTTTCATGCTAATTCACATTTCTCACTCTGCTGAGAAATGTTTCACTCCCACACACACCCAGGGAAAAAAAAAATGTTTAAAAAAAAATCTGTCAAGGCCAAGCTGATACACAGGAACCAATGAGTCACCACCCTGAGATGCTCTGCTCTTTTTGCAATCCAAAGAAATACATGACATGCCCAAACTATGTTTTACCACAGCAAAAAAAAAAATCCCTACCAAGACCAGGTTTACTTCCCAAATAATCACAATGTATGTATCAGCAAAATATAATGACAACATGAAAAATATAGACATATAGTTTGCACAAAGTGCTATGTGTATTTGAGTACATGTTCTAGGCTGCTGTACAGATATTTTTCCCCATTTCCACTTAAACATTCTATCAGCCTTTGTATAGAGAGATTGCATTAACGGACCACATTGCACTTTACAAGCAGAGCACTGAAACCTGCACTGTGCTAAAGCAGTAACTCAAGCTAAGTTGTAGTGTGGGAGAGATAATTTTAAGAGATATAGTAAAGACTTGAAATGCTATCAAGAGTATGTTTGAAAACAGATGTCAAAGCAAGAAAAGTCATAATTTCTTAACTATTTTTGGAAAGATCAGAATGTCACATAAATGTTGTTTTGAATGTCAAATTCTTAGTTGTTTCTTAAAAAGTTTAAAATTAATTATCAGAAAGTTAGGTGTAGTATTTAAAAATACATTAAGTGAGTAAAACCTAAATGAACAATTAATTTTAACCACGAATTCAACTTTGAACAGTCTTGTTGTGTCTATATTTAGCAGACTTGAATCTAAAAGCAGAGAGAAAGAGGAGAGAGAATGTTCAGAGGGGTGAATGACAGGTGATAGCAAATGTCAGCAAATTGATAAATGTGAACAGCAGTGTAGCCACACCAGCTGGCTGAAACACGTTTAGATTAGCAATTTATTTTTAACATACTTTTGTTTACAGTTATGCATTTATTGTTTAAATCATCATTAGAGACAAAATAGACAGCTGACACTCTAAATACAACTCAGAGGAAAACACTGAAATCCATCACATAAACCCACAACACGTTTTAATGGTATCATGGCTCAAGCTGATCTAGTTACGTGTGATGCATTCTGACCTAGATGTTTCAGGGACACGATCATTGTCAGGTATAAGCAGACTATAACCATAGGCAGAATTGGCAAAATATCATGAATATATTCAACTAAATGTAGTTATAGTGGTGTAGAAACTCCCAGGTTAGCATTCACGAGCATAAGGATGTCAAGAAAAAAGAAAGAAGAAACCGACGATTTGATTACGTCTTGCTACTTTAAATGATTCGTTTTAAAACATAGAAAGCTGCAGCTGCCCTCAATTTACAATTAATCTTGTTATCATCGGAGTAAGGGCAATCACACAGTAAGAATTAGATGGTACAGGTTACAAGAGAGTATGCATACGGGCACGAGATAGAATTGGGGGATGAAGCAGTTTGAAAAGTGGCAAGCGTGAGATCAACAAAACTATAAAATCCTCCACATTTCTTCTTTGCACATTTCTTCTTTTTCTTCATGTCCAATGTATATTCCTTTCCTGTCGATAGAAATAAAAAGAGCTCATCTTACCCTGTCTCTCACAGACGAGGGACCATGATTTTGTTCACTCCTCACACTCCACTTCTGATGTTACTGTCTACCAAGTCAAATCCAACAGGTGAGGCCTCCTTCACAGCGTCTGTATCAATATTTTTACCCACATCCAAGAAATTGAGAGAGGATGCTTATGCTTCCTCTTCGTCTGCTTATCGACTGAATGAATATATTCGTTTCCAAAACGTTTGCAAACACAGCACAACTCTTGCTCACTTGACCGAACAGCCTCCTCCTCACACACTCACACACAGAAGCTCTGACAGCAGTTGTGAGTTACCCAGCCACTCCTACTCTCGACTTCTCAATCTCTGTGGCTGTTGCCAAGCAACCGACCTCAGGGGAGGTCCTGTGAGCGGAGCTGAAATGCTGTAGATTGGTTCCTGCCTAGGTATTTGCATAAACAGGTACACCTAATCACTGTGGCAACGGCAAGTGCGTTCGTTTGGAAAGTTGATGGAAAAATAAGAAGAAAACAACGAAATATAAAGGGAAACCAAACGTAATACATTTTTGATCTAAATGAAATTACTCTAGACGTCGTTAGGGGAAGTCGGAGGTGACATTGCACCACACTACACGCAAAATAAACAAACCTCACAATTTCACTTCCTCTCTTTGCAACAACACCAGTTTGTATCGTGCGTGTATTGCATGATTCATTGTGAAACTGCACTTTTGCAACCATGAAAGCCTTTATATCAAAATGCTGTATTTGTGACAGTTTCTCAGAATGAAACCGACTTCTAAAGATTAGAAAAAAGACGGCCTTAGGGAATGGAAGGCAAGTTAGTTATCTGGAAAGTAATGTTCTCCCTTTGACTTCTCAAAAAGATTTTGGCCATTGGTCTCCCAATTACTGCAGGATATTTGTTTAAATGCAATTTCTTTTATAAAGGTGTGTGTCGGTCCAGTATAGCATATGGTATGGACAGAATACACATTTTCAATCAAACAAGAATTACAGTATTCAGGCCCGTAGCCACTAGCCAGCCTTGTGAAAGAGGTGGTTCTTTATTTCAAAAACTGCACCTTTTCCAGTTATTCACCTAATTTTCTATTTAATAAGATTTAAAAACTGCATTTTAGTCACAGCACAATTTTTTTTTTTCTGGATTAGCTTGTCCGGTGGTAATCATAACCACACCTTTTGATGTACTAAAACATTTCCCAAAGATTTAGGATAAAGAAATATGAAACAAAAGTATTTATACATACTATTTTTAAAATACAAATTTATTACATCATATATCATTAGGAAAAAGGGAATCTGTTAAAGTTTTGAATAAAAAAAAAAACTGCCCATTAAAGCTAAGTAGTCTATTGTCATTTATTAGGCAAACTAGCCAGTCCATCCAACTTTATTTGTCCACTTGTACAATAAAAATTAAACGTAGAAAATAATAGTAAAATTATTAATAATAATAGTTTAAAGCTTCCTTAAATTTTAAGCCACTCTTGTAAAAAAGTACATGAAATAGATGGATAGCAACAATAGCCTAATTAGTATTAAAATGTATTGGTCTTTTTCTTTTCTTTCAAGAATAAGGTCCACGATTCAGTATAAAAGTTACTTGTACGATATTTAACAAAAATACAGTAGGTCAGTAAAAGATGACATCAGATTCTTCTTGGTCTTAAAGCCTTCTTTGAAGAGTTATTTTTACAATTTATGATGTAATACCTGTTAAATAAAAACAGATTAAAGAGTTAAAGAGCTCATGTTTGGGACAAACTCTGGACCTTTGTCAGTGAGGCGTAGGTCTTCCCATTGCAAAATGGATTTGATACACTTAGCAATGTATAAGGTGCTAGAAATATACAGTTGAAGTCAGAATTATTATTATTTGTAAATTATTAAATTATTAGTTTTATTTTGGCTAGAATAAAAGCAGTTTTTAATAAAAAAAAAAAAAAAACATTTTAGGGACAAAATTATTAGCCCCTTTAAGCTAATAATTTTTTTCGATTGTCTACAGAACAAACCATCATTACACAATAACTTGCCTAATTACCCTTACCTGCCTAATTACCCTAATTAACCTAATTACGCCTTTTAATGTTACTTTAAGCTGTGTAAATGTCTTGACAAAGATCTAGTAAAATATTATTTACTGTCATCATTGCAAAGATAAAAGAAATTTTAAAAATTTAAAGAAGTTTTACTATTATGTTCAGAAATGTGTTGAAAAAAAATCTCTCCATTTAACAGAAATTGGGGAAAAAAATTAAACAGGGTGGTAAATAATTCAGGGGGGCTAATAATTCTGACTTCAACTGTAAATTGACTTGATGTCCTGACTTGTATGTTTGTATGTTCCCAATATGCTTAACATGTACAAGATAATATTAAATTGAATTATTTAATGAAATATGCTGTGTAATTATAGTTAAATACAAAAGTTTACTTAAACTGAAGCTGTAAAAAAATAATAATTATGATCTGTTTTTAAGTCACAGTAATGACATCTCTTCAATGTATTATTTTCTAATATAGGCCCCCAGGATATTTTGCTTTGAAATGACTGTAAAGCCAACATGTTTACTTGTAATGCCTTATTTTTTGATTACTTTTTTTTTTTTTGTAAAAGTTCTGGAGAAAGTCATTTGCAATCTGTAACAGACTAACTAAGTAGTCATCCTGTTCCTACTTTTAAAAAAGCACTATCTCTCTCTGGATTTGTAAATGCCTCAAATTTATATTTAGCTCTCCCTCAGTCATAATAATGAAAGATCTGTTTATTAAGAGCTAAATTAGAATATCAAATTAGAAATGCTTAATATGAGTAATATGTCAATAAAAGTTGAAAAATGCAGAACGAAAGCACACTTAAAACCTGTATACAGAACCAAACAAGCATATTTAAAGTAACACCTCTTATAGGTGCAGAATGTGATAGCATCACTACAAATTTGGATATATTAGTAATTTTAACATAAGCACAAAAACATAGTGTATATGTTAGATTTTTCATGTTTTATGGGTACTTCTCTTAGACATAATACTTGTCATACTTTATTCCTAAACCCAAAAAACAACATTTTGCAGTTTTACATTTTCAAAATAGTTCATTATGTTTGATTTATGAGCCATTTTCCTCATGTGAATCAAAACATTTCTCTAGAACTTCACAAATTACAGTTTTTTATACATTTGGTCCCCAAAACATGAATACCAGGACATGCACACACACACACACACACACACACACACCACACACACACACACACACACACACACACACACACACACACACACACACACACACACACACACACACACACACACACACAAACAAACAAACAAACACACTCATGCATGCACATACACAAGGGCAGAGAGGCCAGCTATCTATTCCAATGCAACCAATTACTGGGCTGACTTTAATGGAAAAGATTATGTATGTGTGTACATACAGCAACTTGCATGTTACAGTAGACCTGCATTCATAACTGCAAGCATAGAGCACTGGTGTCAAACTCAGTTCCTGGTGGGTCACAGCTTTGTACAGTTTTAACCCTAATTAAACAAAACTGATCAAAATAATTGAGTCCTTCAGACGTGTTTGAAACATGCAGGTAAGTGCGTTTTTAGCAGCGTTAGAAACTGCAGGGCTGCAGCCCTCCAGGAATTGAGTTTGACACCCCTTCTTATAGACAAATTACTATGTTTGTAAACATTTAGGATGCACGCAGGGAGGTGGCAGAAAAAAAACGAGAGCACTAGCATTTACAGTGAGGGAATGGCATCCGATGCGGTACAGAGTTTGTTGTTGTCTTAGAAATAAGATACATTGATTACATATTATATATATATATATATATATATATATATATATATATATATATATATATATATATATATATATATATATATATATATATATATATATATATATATATATATATTATTTACATAATGCTTTCAGCAGATTATAACAGCTAAGATATTATAACAGATAAGCACAGTGATTCTGCAAAAATTAATGTTAAAATGAGAGGCGTTCATCTGACAGGTCCATTTGTGATAGCACCCTCCCAATGAATATTGGATATGACGAACTGACCAAGCATCCAGCCCCAAATATACAATCTCATTGAAGCTCCAAGTGATTTTACAAAAGAGAAGTTAAAGGTCTACAAGTCTTTGAATGCAAGCAATGTTGTTCTTTGTGGTCACATGCAAGAAATAATGTTCCATGATTACCAGATTTAAAACTATATAGTGCTAAAACTGAGGTTCTGCATAGCCAAAGACAAGGAAAGCTGACAGAGCTGTACAAGGCCTGGCTAAACATCAAAAAGCAAAACAACTGCATTCTGACAGCGAACTGCACCTGCACGACAGAGTATGTAAACTTACACATAGAGGTAATGTTGGTTTTATATTCGCACATTCAGACTTTCTCCTTAATAATATAATAATATAAGTATTTTTTGCAAACTAAATAGCGAAATCATATTAGAAGCCAATGACTGTCAAAATACAGCATTGTTCACAGTCAAATGAAACAGTGTTAATGTTGTTTTCAAGTCACACTTGCAGGTTATTTCAGACCGAATATTCAAAGTGTCGTGGTAAACAATATAGGGAGTGTATCACAAGTTGTCACTGAATGAATGTGTGAATATAAAACCAAGTTACCTTAATAGCTTACACTTTCACGTTTCATTCTTAGCATTCAGTGTCTGCAGTTTAATTAACCATATAACTGTTTTTGCTGAAATCATTACTGCAATCAAAAATTAGTTATGTGTATGATTTAGCATAGTATGAACTTGCTTGATATAACATGAAAATAGCAGAGTCCAACATTTCTGATTAGGTCACAACTTTATTCAGCTCCCTTTTAGCCAAAAACATCTGCAGTTGGCATTAAAGCAGTGTGGTGTATGGTAAAAGTAAAGTTTTCTATTTTTGGACTTCCTACCGCACAAAATGACATGTTTGCTATTGCAGTCATTCTTTTTTTTTCAATCGTGGACCCGTGTGACGTAGGTTGGTAATTCGTCCATAGACTGTCTGTTAGCAGGGAGGGAAATAATTAATACCAAAACTAAGATCAGCGCAGTCAATCATTAATACCAAAACTTTCAAATACACACAACACTAACACACACTGGGCTGACATCTGCCCAAGTCGACATGACGATATATATAGCGATGTCTGAGAGAATTAGGTACATGGAGTATCTATAAATGCTAATAAATAGTTCAATCATTCATTTTCTTCCACTTTTCCGGAGCAATGTCGCTACGTCAGCAGTCTCAGAAGAGAACCCTAGACTTCCCTCCCCCAGACACTTCCTCCAGCTCTTCTGGTAGGATCCTAAGGCATTGGCCAGCCGAGAGACATAGTCCCTTCAGTGTGTCCTGGGTGTCCTCGAGGCCTTCTCCTGGTGGGACATGCCTGGAACACCTCCCTAGGTAGACTTCCATTAAGCATCTGAAACAGATGTCCTAGCCACTTCAGTTGACTTCTTTCGATGTGGAGGAGAAGTGGCTCTACTTCAAGCTCCTCACCCTATCTATAAGGGTGTGCCCTGTCACCCTGCAAAAGAAACTTATTTTGGCCACTTGTATTCGAGATCCTGTCCTTTCGGTCATGATCCAAAGCTCATGACTATAAGTCAGAGTAGAAAGATTGACCAGTAAATCGAGAGCTTTGCCATTGAGCTAAGCTCCTTCTTTACCACAACGGACCGGTACATCAACCGCATTACTGCTGCCGCTGCGCTGGTCCGCCTGCCGATCTCATGTTCCATGCTTCTCTCACTCTGAACAATGACAAAAAACCTTTTTCCTGTGGAGCACCACGGCCTCAGACTTGGAGGTGCTGAGGCAAACTGCACCAGCGCATGCTGAAGATTCATGTCCAATAAAGTCTACAGAGATGAAGACATGTGGTCCCCCTTCGCCCCAAGGCTGCACAGAAACTCTGTCCATAGTATTATGATCAGAATTGGTGACAAAGGGCAGCCCTGCCGGAGTGCAGCATGCACTGGAAACAAGTCTCTAAGTTATTCAAATGCAAACCAAACTCCTTCTTTGTTCATACAGGGGCCAGACAGTTCTTTACAGAGTGCCTCTGATCCCATACTCCCAGAACACCTCCCACAGAATGCCAGGAGGGACACAATCAAATGCTATCTCCAAGTCCACGAAATACATTTAGCCTGGTTGAGCATACAAGTCAAGTCAAGTCAAGTTGAGCTTTATTGTTATTCCGCTACATTTGTGTGGACATACGGAGGAAGGAAGCATAGTGACGCATAAATTAATCATAATTACAAGCACAACACTAGACAATGACCCTGTCTACCCAAAACCTGTAGGCGTTGTTGTGCATTCTTGGAGAGGGATGTGGTGTTGGTAGTCCATGTGAGACCCTCTGTGATGTGCACCCCTATGAATTTAGTGCTGCTGGCTCGACAGTTGAGCTGATGATAGTCAGTGGGGTGTGGTCAACAGAGTTTCTCCTGAGGTCCTACACAACCTCCTTTGTCTTCTCTACATTGAGGAAGGGGTTGTTAGGGGCACACTATTTAGCCAGCTGTCCCACTTCCCCTCTGTAGTGTGTTTCATCCTTGTTAATGATGACACCTAGCACGGGATGAATACACTGAAACTGTCAATGCCTATATCAAAAAGGTATGATGTACAGTCACCAAAACCAGAACCATACTCCCATGAACCCTCAAGCACCCTGGTGAGGGTATAGAGCTGGTCCAGTGTACCACAGCCTGGATTAAAACCACATTGTTCCTCCTGGATCTTAGGTTTAACCATTGCTTTGTCAGCAATAAAATAATTGTCTTTACTTTACAATCATGTGATGCAATTTACGTGGCAATAATATGCTTAATGATGAAGAAATAATCAATATTTGATTAAGCTATTTAATACCTAAAATGTTTTCTTTCCTGGAAGCAGGAATAGATTTTCCTGAAAGGAATGGATAAATAAAAAAGATGTTTACCAATGGCACTGTAAGGTGTTAATAGGGTCTTGTGTCTGTGTGTCAATGTGAGTACTTGTGCAACCAAATGTCTGCAGTCTGCAGGAGGTGGAGGTTTTCCCTACCGTGAACATCTGGACAATCAACCCAAAAGTCTGCATTCACAACAACAAGTGTCTCTCACAAAAGACAGGGGTCACACTCATGCTAATGCAAGCTTCATTTTTGTATTCAAGCATGATTTCAAAACTTCCTCTCTGCCTTAAGTTCCTATAATGCAGTTCCTTTATTAGCAGAAAAAATATGATTGGTTTAAAGTTGTTGGGTTGCTTTTTTGAAAGACGAAAAACTGAAAGACGAAAAAAAGCAAAAGCAGGAAGTTCAGATAAATGTGATGTATATCAAATTTAATATCATTTACATACATTGTCACATGTACTGTGCTGTGCTGTAAACATGCAGACCTTTTCTGAGGTCCTATTAGTAACAATGTTTTTGACCTGTTTGTTTTGAATGACCACATTAGACTGGGTAAATTAATATTAACAAAGAAGTTGTTACAACTTTGCACTACTGGCATATAACAAGTGAAAAGGGATATGGTCTCTGTTGATTTCTGATTAAGCACCCTCCAACCAACAGGCGTCTATATTAATTTCATAGTTCCACCATTTTACAACTGTAAATACTCTTTCAGCTTCTGTAAACCATGAGAATCATGAAAAAGTACTTTGCAAATGTATTGTGTATGTTATTGAACTATTCAACTAAACAGAAGAACATACAAATTCAAATGATATTAAGTTTATTAACATGAATACAGATTAAATTGATAGTTCGCCCAAAAAATGAAAATTGTCATGTTATTTATTTTACTCATCCTCCATGTTACAAGATAGCTGTACCCAAGGGTATTACGAGTACCCACCAGATTCACTAGAGGGCACTCCAGCTATTTGTTTGCTCAACCAGCCATTCACCCAGACTACATATCCCATCACGCATTGTGCCAGTCAACCGTTTACAATTGACTGTTATCAATCCAGACACTGATTACACTAACACAGCTGCAGAACATTACACACCTATTAAGGACCACACTCACACGTCTTCATGGTTGGATATTGTGTTTCATGTCTACAACCAGTTAGTTGACGACAACCAATGACATTTAAAGTGGGGGGGGGAGAACATACTATTTTTGCAGCACTGAGACCTAATATTGCTCCCTAAAAAGAAAATGTCTGTAGACTTTACAAGAATTCCAATTTAATTACGTTTTACATTTAATTTAAAGTTTAGCTCTATATTTTATTCATTAATTTTATTGTTCAGTTCAAATGGTCTTTATATTTACAATGCTTGCACACAGGCAACCAATTTGGGATCTCACATCTCTGTCTGGAAGGACAGTAGCGCATACAGCTTACATGAGTACACCTATAACAGACCTTTCTATAGGATGCTATGCATTATTGTGCATACACATTAGATTTGTCAGTACTAAAGCCAAATCTGGAGATAATTCAATCAATTTTAAAAATGTTGTAAGTTTTAAGAAATCTCACATACTTTTATGCATGCACATGAGGCCATTACAAACAAGGTATATAAACACAAAGAGAGGGAAAACTCATGGAAGCAGTAAGCTCATTCTCCCACCCTCCCTTATGCTTACCCACTCTCCCTTTTACCCAACTCACTCAGAATGGTCATCTCAAAGTTTGAATGTTCTGTATCAGTGCAAGTGACTTTTTCCATAATATTTGATATCATTTGAATTGTCTCAGCGTGACAGGTACAATGGTCTCATTCTCACAGAAATGGGCATAATCTAAATAAAAACTTAAATCGTTAGGTATCTTTGATCCACTGCAGAAGGGGTGTCATTTGCCATGGCCATCTACCCAAATTACCTCTTGATTCCCACAGCAGGGGGGCTCCCATTGTATCCTTGTTTTAGCACTTCCTCCATCAGGTTAGTAAAGTCCAGTTTAAATAGAGCATTGGGCGATATGAACAAATGTAATAGGTACAAGTAAAGACCATAGGTTCAAACATTCATTTAAATGAAATATTGAAATAATTTCTTAATGTTTTATGATTGGAGCCAGATAAAACAAAGATAATTGTATTAATATTTTAAACCATCTTATATTAAAATTGAAGTCAGATGTGATTTACATTTAAACTAAAACAACATTTTGCACTTCAAAGACTGAATATGCAGTGAACATTGGGCCAAGTGGGTGGACCTTACAAAGCGTAGTCCCAAATAAAAATGTTTAAGAAAAATATTAAATATAATTTTAGTTCAAATGAAAAATCAAGAGAAACAACAAAGAACCTATAGTTGGTATGTAATATTTTGCTTGATTTTAAATACAGTTAGTTCACACACTCTTGCTTTAATAAATATAACTTAATTAATTAAAATGTTTTGCTTAAATGCACCACATTATATTAAATATATTCACTAAGATATAGATACAAATATTCATTTTTAAAATGGGGTTAACTTATTTCGGGTATGCGCATAAAAAAAACGGTTGATGCAAACACCATGATGCGCATAGACTTTGAAAATGTAAAAATGTATGCGCATAGCTGAGAAGGAAAAACTTTTTATCCGATAAGAAAAGACGCGCATAAACGAAAAGTGTTACGATGGAAACACTTTTACTGCACAAATTCCAGTATGCCATTAAAAAGGCTGAGCACATTATAAACCATCTGAAAAGTTTTTTTTTTTTTTTTTGTCATTTTATAATGCCTTACTGATTAAGTAGTAGTGTTATTATATTATTGACCTTCAGAATCAAGAGCATCTGAGCTCCTCGTCTGACATCTTCAAACACCACTGCGCATTCACTGCGTGTCAGGATTGCCTTCTGCGGCGCAAGTCTTTTATTAAAGGACACATAGGTTACCCTATTTTCATATTTCTTTTGTGTCCCCAAAATGTGTCTGTAAAGTTTCAGCTCAAAACACCCATCAAAGTATTTATTATAGCTGTTTGAAATGTCTGTATTATAGCTGGGAAAAGGTTGTTGCTGTTTTTTTGCACTGGGCCTTTAAGGCGAGTCATCCCCACCCACTGTTCCCACGTGCCGGTCAGCAACATGCCTCAATCGCCGCCTTCGGATGCCTCAGCAAGCAGATCTCACATAACATTTGTGAGAAATACTACAGTAAGAACTTTACCAATCAGTATTTGATGCATTTTTTGTGGAGTTGCAACAATGAGTTCACACACACACAGCGCAGACACACAGACACACACACATACATAGCACAGACACATAGCGCAGACACACACGCACATACATAGCGTAGACACTCAGACACATATGGCACACACACACACATACACACACACACACACACACATAGCACAGACACGTAGCACAGACACACACACACACACATACATAGTGTAAACACGCAGACACACACACACACAGAGACAGTGAGAGAGACATGCGGATGTGCTGATGAAGTGAATCTAAAGTGAATCGCTGTACTTCATTACACACGTGAATATTGTTTAAAACATGTTAAACTTGTAAAACTCACTCTTGATCACGTCTGATAATGATTGATGTTCCTAGAAAACTGAACAGACCTTTTATTCCCAGTTGCTTTGCGCTCGTCCTGTCTTGACGATATGATTTATGCGTTACTACGGAGACATGTTAATGCGCGCAGCTGTCAATCAATATTGGTGGGCGGGGGGACCGCACTCCTACATAAAGTTGCGGTCGATCTGAAAACCGCTCCAATAGGTCCACCGTTTTTATGTTGTTAAATTGGAAAAAAAAGGACTGAGTGTGTTTATTTCACCCCAGTATGACAGTATAAACACTATACTTAGGGTGCTTTTACACCTGTGAATCGATTCAGTTGTTCCGAAACAGAGATTACAAATATTACATTGTTGCTCTTTGCTCTTGGAGCGGTTCACTTTCACATTGCAAAAATTCTAATCGGACCAAAATAGCTAAAACAAGTCACGTGCGAGTAAACTCTCCTCACATTGGTCAGAGTGTCAGGGTTTATTTTGCAGCGTCCCGCTAAGCTGTCAGGAGAGGTGGTGGTTTGATGGTGATTGACAGGGTGCGTGCGCGCGATGTGTCTGAGGAGAGATGCGGTGGGGAGGGGTGAGAAGGGTACGCGACGTAGCCTATTTGAGGACCGGGAGGGAGACGTAAGATTACCGGGAGATCATCACTCGTTTGCGGACATCCGGAGACTCGCGAAACTTCCCACCATACTTCATTCTCTCTTCATATAGCCGTATGCCTATGACATATCCATAAAACACTGTGATATAACCGCGCTCGGATCGGATCGCTTTCTCACTGTAATCGAAGCGCTCCAGGGTTTGTTTCAATCGAGCCGAGACCACCTCATTCAAGCGATCTCGGAGCGATTACTTTGGCGCGGAACAGAGCGCGATTACCCTGTTCACATATGCCAAACAAACCGCACTAACTGGGCAAACGAGACACGTTCCGAAACAAAAGTGTAGGTGTAAAAGCACCCTTATACACATGTATGTCCAAAAAGTTTGAAAAGTAAATTTTTCACCTTAGGTGCCCTTTAAATGAAGAAAAGATTGACGCAGCTTTTCCTACTGCAACAAATTCAGATTTTACTGTTGATATTTGGTGCCAGTTATTAGGAAGTGAAGATTTTGTTGCTTTGACTCGTTGGATGGAAGCGCTACTTTAGTTTAGATTTGTGCATGAAGTTCCTTTACATTTTTGAATGGAAACATAGCTATTGAAGCACTACAGCTGTGTGCATCAGAGTTCTGGAAACAGGTGTGTGTGTGTGTGTGTGTGTGTGTGTGTGTGTGTGTGTGTGTGTGTGTGTGTGTGTTTGTGTGTGTGTGTTTGTGTGTGTTTGTGTGTGTAGTGCATGACAGGATTTGTAGTTCCTTAACATATCTGTAGATCACCAGTGATCTGTCAGGAATGCATTACAGGAGATCATGACATTTTGATAATCACAGGAAGCCTTGATGTTTTGTTTTTTTTTTTGTAAAAGATGCACATTTTAGCTGTGCTGTTTTAACTTTTAAAATTATTTTTAATTGAATAGTCTGGTGATAACCTAATTCGTTTGTATTTGGCTTTGTTGCTTTAAGGACTGAGTTTGGTTCTAGTGCAGTAAATGAGATCCTGCATCACTCCAGCCACCATTGTGTCCTCATCGGTCACAATTTATTTTGAGGGCCTGTTTGTTAAATTTAAGTTGCATTGCATTTACAGTACATGTCAATTAATTCTCATTAGATTATACGTAGACTATTAGGTTGGGGTTAGGGTTGGGGTTGGTGTTAGGGTTAGTCTAAGTTGACATATACTTGCAAAGTTTGTATAGTCCATTAAATGTCTGTTGAAGGAGAATATCAACAGATATTAAACAGACAGTCTACTAATACTCAAATGGACCATCAAAATAAAGAGTTACCTCCTCATCTGACAGATCTTCATCATCTTTATCTCATGCATGGACAGCCTTGTATTCTGGGATGATGGCAAAGACATACAAAGACCCTCTCTAATCATCTGCAGAACTGGCCCAGCTGTGTGGAGATTCAGCACAACATGGGTCTTGTGTGTGAATACATCTCTGTTAGAATAAAGCTTTGTTTTATGTCTTGTTGACTTGTATTATTTTCTCATGATTAATTCTGTTCATTCTTTTAACAATATATGTTCTTTTAAAAATATATATGTTTTCATTTGTTTTCAACAAATAATAATAATAATTTCAATAATGTATGCATTATTTTATTGTTTAACTGAAAATAAAGATGTTCTCACCTCGGCTACTTTTGTTTTTCATAGCTGTAGCATATTAAAAAAAACTTAATGTGAATTTTCCTTGATTCATTTATGTAATTATCAGCATTTATTATTTTTACTATTGCAAATGTTAGGGTGGGTTAGCAATACATTCTAATCTAAAATTTTAAGTATTACTTACATTTTTTGAGTGTAAAATTAATTTGTCCGAAAGCAAGATCTTCGAGCAGCCGTCTGATGCCTCCTTTGTGCAGACAAACATTGCAAGCTGAGAAAAACTAGAAAGTTCTTTTGACCAAAGCAGATGGTTTATCTCATTTGGTATACTCTTTACTTTCTCTCTCTGTTAATATTCCTACTGCTAAAAAAGTTAACAAAATATTTCTAAACTTTATTTGGAAAACTAGACTTAATAAAAAAGTTAGCAAATAGTCGAAAAGAGGGTGGACTTGAAGTGTTAGACTTTCAGGACATAGTAAACACTTTTGAATAAATCGGGTTAAAAGATGCTTAAAAGACCGTAACTCTAGATGGTTTTTAAATCCAAATTCTATTTTCACAAAAATTGGAGGTCTTCCTTTTATTTTGAAATGTAATTATCTACCTAATAAGTTGCCAATTGCACAGTCAAAATTTCACCAGAAGGTTCTTCTTTCCTGGAAATTGCGTTATTCCCACAATTTCACACCACATAAATGCATTTTATTGAACAACTCTGATATTAGAATTAGAAATAAATCTATTTTTCTATCCCCATGGTTAAACAGAAATAAAATTGGGATTCTTTAATTTTTTGATAAGTCTGGCAACTTTTGGTCTTATGAACAATTCATGTGTAATAATAATTTTCCATTACCTTTTAAAGAATTTTTGCTGTGCAAAAAGCAATTCCTTTAAGCCTAATTCAACTTATAAAATCTCATTTAATTTTTATTTAAAATGTTCTTAAAGAACATGAGATGATCCTAAATGGAATAAGTCTGTTTGACAAAAAAAAAAAAAGTAATAATAAGTATATTCAACAAATTTTTCAAAATAAAAAAGATAATGTTCCTAAGGGCAAACTTTACTGGACATCCCTCATTGACCTAATAGACTGAAAAAAAGCCTCGTTATTACCTCATAAGTGCAGCATTTCCAATAAAACAAAAGAGGTTCATTTTGAAATTCTTCATAAAATATATCCAGTGAATAGTACTTTGGCAAAGTATTTGGAGGTTGATAGTTCATGCACATTTTGTAAAACTGAAGCAATGCTGATTCACACATTTTTTCAATGTGAAAACACAAAAAGCTTTTGGAATAGCTTATATCTCCATATAGGTAATTACACTGCTTCTTCCAGACCCTTTCAACTACAAGATATTATTTGTTACCATAAAGGTAAAACTGATATATCAGAGAACTACATTATTAACTTTTTTATTTTCTATGAAAAATATTTTATTCACAATCAAAAATTTTCCAATTCGCAGCCTTCTTTTTCACATTTTTAAATTGAAATTGATGTTTTTATTAAATCTCTTAGACTGATTAATAACAAGAAAAGTGATAGATTCTTGAATTATTATGATAATTATTTTGGAAATATCACGGATACATAAGTCCTTCTTTGCTCTTGCTGTATTTATGTTATGTATGTTTCTGAATAATTTTTTTCTTTTACTTTTTCTCTCTTTTTATTTTATTTATTTTATGTGTTTATATTATTTAACCTGATCTGTTATTATCATTGTTACTATCAATGTGTATTTTTGTGTGTGTGTGTGTGTGTGTGTGTGTGTGTGTGTGTGTGTGTGTGTGTGGGTGTGTGTGTGTGTGTGTGTGTGTGTAAAATAGGATTTTGTATGTTTGTTAATGAAGTCAAAAAAAAAAAAAAAAAAACTGAGAAAAACTATTAGGTAAGGTTGCCAAACTACTGAAGCTATGTTAGTGCTTCTGTCCTGTTTTTCGTCTATTTATTATTATAATTATTATTATTATTTTATTATTATTATTATGGGATTAATAATTATTATGCAGAACATAACATTAGGCTTTGGGAAACATGGTTGTATCTTCGAAAGTGCACAAATCAAAAGGGTAAAAACAACATATGTAATGTTTTTTTTTATATTATAGTATGAGATTGCATGCATAAAAAGATAATGATAAGGTTAGATGTCATTGAAGAGATAAACAAGACAAAGAGGGTTTAAGTAAATTCTATTTAAACATTGTTTACACACCGTTTTACCCCTTAATTCAGTAAGTTAATTTATAATAAACATTAAAGTTATGATGCGCTTTTCAGCTGTGCTGTTTTATTTGTTAGAATTATTTGATTTCCACAATTCATAATTGAACAGTCTGATAACACAATTCGTTTGTATTCGGCTTTGCTGCTTTAAGGGCAATCAACGTAGGCACGTTGCACATAAGTTTCGTTTCTCCGCCTTTCTAGTTTCATTTCGGCAACAGACAGAGTTGTGCGTAGTCATAGCTTCTCCTTCACGAACGATGGCGGAACAAATGTCTCTGTTGGGTCTCGAAGACGAGTTAACATGCAGCATCTGTTTATGTCTATTCGATAACCCGGTAAGTTTAATATGTGGGCACAGCTTCTGCGCCAATTGTCTCGAAGAGACGTGGAAAGACAAGATTTCGTCTCTGTTCTGCCCTCATTGCCGAATGGCGTTCAGCAGTAAACCCGAACTCAAGAAGAACACTGTCCTCGGCGCGGTGCTGGATGCCTATAGAGTAAAAGCGGGCATTTCGGAACCTGTCAAGAATCCAGTTGAAGAGAAAAAGAAGGATCCAGATGCGATTAAATGTGACAGCTGTATGGAAGCCAAAGCGGTCAAAACTTGTCTGACGTGTATGGCGTCCTATTGTGAAGATCATGTGAGGCCTCACCGAGAGAATGCCATTTTCCGGGCGCATCAACTTTGTGATCCGCTGCCAGATCTAATGGAGCGTCTCTGTTCCGATCATGGCAAACTGATGGAGTTCTACTGCATTCAGCACCAGAGCTGCATCTGCAGCACCTGTCTTCAGTACATTCACAAGGGCTGTGAGTTCATCACCGCAGATGAGCGGCGCTTCAAACAAAAGGTCAGGCGCTCTTAATAAACACGGAAATGTGAATTTAAACAGCTGTAAACAAAAATACGCTCTGAAAGAGTCCAAAACTTGTATTGCCATTGTTAGATTCAAGCCATTTGTAAACATGTTAATTGTAAATATACTTTTTGTGTGTCGTTTTTAATGATTAATTATAAAAAAAGTCCATATATTAATTATTAAAAATATAAATTATTATAGTAAATAATATACTAAATTTACACTATTTAGTAGACAAGTTGTGAAGGGAGAGACCACAACAAAGGGTAACTGTTGTGTTGGGGCCCAAAAATTTACATGAAGCCTGCTTGGTTTACAATTGTGCAATTGCACTTTAGACTGCCAGGAAAGGTAGTGCCGGTCGCGATCTATAGCCCAGCCCTTCATGATTCATTCAACATGTTATTGTAATTTATCCATTCATCACATAACTTCTTTACAGCAATGAGTTATACCTCAAAGTAAAACTCTTACAGCTCTTTCTTGTTAAAAAGGCACAGCAGTGGACTTCTCCACTTCTGCGGCCATCTGACAAATTCGCTCCATTTAAGCAAATATCCCCCAAAAAATTTACAAATGTCTCACTGGATGTGAGTCTCCTGTCTCGGCCAGTCTCACACAGAGAAGGCGCTCGTTGATACTTCTTTGGAGGAGTTTGCAGATGACTCCATGTCTTTGGTTACATCCAACACGGAACAGTGGGACATGTTTGAAGTGAATTGCAAAGTCATTTCTCCTTCACAAGCAGTGTGTCCTGTAGTAGACAGTAAATTCCTTACCAAAGGTCTGCCCGTTCTTGCCCTCAACCCACAATGAGTTTATCAAGATGTAAGCACACATCCAGTTCAGTCAGAAAAATACCTTCTTTACAGCTGCTCTCACCTGTGTTGATGACACAGTGCAAAGAGGCCATTCAAAGCTTTGCCCACAAAAAGAAACTGTCACTTCACTTCACATTATTGTCTACCTTCCGCGATGTAGGCAGGTGTTTTCAATAAGTTGTAGCCATTTGAATATAAACAAAACATTTGAATTGGTAAAATACACACTGATGTCTACAGAAGGCGTATACAATCTAATTGTATAATTCAAAACAGATTAGGGCTACACGATATTGAGAAAATATGCAATATTGTTGCTGAATATTGCATTAATGGTATTTGTTGTAATAACAGTTTTATTGAAAAATTCTATTTATTGTTAGATAAAAAAAACTGTGTGTAACGATCATACTAAAATATTTTGTGCATATAAAATATTACACATGATACCATTTTCTTAAATCTAATTTAAGCAGCAACAAAAAAAGGAAGGTGCAAAAAAGTAACTAAATAAAACACTATGAATAACTAAAAACTTTGGCAGATATGCAGATTACTTGTTTGTAATGTAATGTAATGTAATGTGTATTTATATAGCGCATTTATTGTGTATGGCCATACACCCAAAGCGCTTCACAATCATGAGGGGGGATCTCTCCACACCACCACGAGTGTGCAGCATCCACTTGGATGATGCGACGGCAGTAGGGTTGTAACGGTATGAATTTTTCACGGTATGATAATCGTCTAAAACAATACCACGGTTTGACGGTTTCGCGGTATACGGTATGTTACAAATGTTACAAAATAATAGAACAGTGAAGCAAATTTGACTTTTTCCAAATAATATATTTTTAGTTACTATAAACAACACCACTTACAATGAACAAATAAAAATAAGAAAATAATAAATAATGTGTCAAAGTCCAAATAAAGTCCAAATAAACATGGTGCAAATCCTCAGTAAAAAATAGATATAAATATTTACTATACTATAAATAGTTACATAACGAAACTAGATTCAATATGGAACATCCCTAGGTTTTATGTGCCAGCATGGATATGGTTGTCTATGGATATGGATATGGTTGTCTGCAATGCAGACAAACAGCTGCATCTTCATTTGCGTCTTTTGAAAACAGCAAGAGCAGCAGTTCGTCTTTGCTGTGTCACTGTTTTGTCATGTTTCTGTGCATGCAAAAGTACTTAGTATGAGAATTATTTCATGCAAAACTTTTTTTTTTGCGTTTTATTTAGCCGCGCATAAATGTATGCCTATCTCTCATTCCGTGTTGTTCAAAAACCTTAGTCCACAAACAAAAGCGAAACCTATGCTTATTGGTTGTGATATAGCGAGTTTGAACCAATCTGGGCATGGAGGAGGGACAATGCATCGATGTATCATGTCTGATTTGTCCGGAGACACAGTGACGAGCGTTTCTTTGTCAAATCAGCGTTGTCAAATGTTGATGACGTAACCGCACTGATTCCGGAGCCTCTGAAAGTCCGCGAATGTTATGTGATACAGCACTGGAATGCTGAGATTCTCTTCTTTATGCCAACCTTTGAATTGTATGAATCGGATCAGCGGATCAAAAGTTATTAAACATTTAAGAGCAATAACGTTACTTATTTTTAGCCGCGGGCGGCTGTCTCGGTCTATAAGGGTTAAAACCGTTGATATGCAATTGTTCATGGTATGATAATCGTGCACGTTCAAATCGTGGTAAACCGTCATACCGGTATATTGTTACAACCCTAGACGGCAGCCACAGGACAACGGCGCCAGTGCGCTCACCACACACCAGCTATTGGTGGAGTGGAGAGACAGTGATAGAGCCAATTCGGTGGAAGGGGATGATTGGGAGGCCATGATCGTAAGGGCAAAGGGACTTTGGCCAGGACACCGGGGTTACACCCCTGCTCTTTCACGAGAAGTGCCATGGGATTTTTAATGACCACAGAGAGTCAGGACCTCGGTTTAACATCTCATCCGAAAGACGGCGCCCACTGACAGTGTAGTGTCCCCTTCACTTTTACTGGGGCATTAGGACTCACATAGACCACAGGTTGAGCGCCTCCTGCTGGCCTCACTATCACCACTTCCAACAGCAACCTAGTGTTCCCTAGTGGTCTCCCATCCAGGTACTAACCAGGCTCAGCCCTGCTTAGCTTCAGTGAGTAACCGGTCTTGGGCTGCATATCACAGGTTTGGTTTTACATAGATTTGTAAACAAAAATGCATAATTCTAAAACATTGTTGTTTTTTTTTATTAATTCAGCAACTTTAAACAAGAGGATATTTAAAGAAAACATTGCCTTACCTGTGATTTGTCATGTTTAAATAAAAACACATACTAATAATTCAAATAAATATAATAAACTTAAAGTAAGTTGGTAGGTAGTCTAAAAAACATCAACATTTATTCATTCATTTTCTTTTCTGCTTAGTCCCTTTATTAATCTGGGGTTGCCACAGCGAAATGAACCACCAACTTATCCGGCATATGTTTTGCACAGCGGATGCCCTTCCAATTGCAACCCATCACCTGGAAACATCCATACACACTCATTCACACACATACACTATAGACAATTAGCTTACCCAATTTACATGTACCACTTGACTTTGACTTGTGGGGGAAACCGGAGCACCCGGAGGAAACCCACGTGAACACGGGGAGAATATGTAAACTCCATGCAGAAACAGCAACTGACCCAGCCGAGGCTCGAACCAGTGACCTTCTTGCTGTGAGGCGAACATACTACCCACTGTGCCATCGTGCAGTTAACATTAACATTAAGTTATATTTTAACCAGTTTGCCATACGCAATGTCGTATGTGCATACTCAACTGTAACAACTATTTTATTCCAAGTTTTGGCAAGAAAAACAATATATTGCTTTGGTAGACTTTGGTAGCATGTGCGTTGGCAGGTTATGGCAACATTTCCTGATTCACTGAAAAGTCTTTCTGAAGGTGAACTACTCGTAGGTATACAGAGATACTTCTAAGCTAGTTTACTGAGGTGTGGGAAGTCAACCTGATGGACTGTCCACCAAGTGAGAGGGTCCATCTCATTATCTATGGTCGGACACATTATGTACAGGGTGTCGGCGGGGTCTTAAAATGTGTAAAATTTCTAAAACTAAATTTTAGGCCTTTAAAAGTCTTAATTTACAAAGAATATTGTGTTTTATATCTTAAACAATTCTAAACAGGTTTTACTGTAATTTTCCTATCTCTATGAAAAGTGACTCATTCAGACTAAAATCATCCAATCAGCAGCAACCCATCTCAATAGAACAATAGAACTAAATAGATTTATTTTTAACTCTATTTACCAATATAGTTTAATAATCTCTTTTACAATAACATTTGTTTAAAAATAATGTATTTAAGGTGAGGACACTGAGCTGGAGAGACAGTTATTACATAAATTTAGCTTCTTTAAAAAAAGAAAGAAATGTTATGTTGAAAAAAGTGCATCTGTTATGAAACCAGAGTTGGCATATTTTGATGAATTATTTAAGATATGTGGCTAAGAAATAAGTAAATTAGAATTTTCTTTGATGAAGGTTGTAAAAATCGTTTCCTTTTCCATTAGAAAAAAAATCCTATTAGTGTTTATCCCCGAATAAGTCTTAAATTTCATTAAGTCTTAAACAGTCTTAAATTTGACTTTATAAAACCTGTTGAAACCTTGTATGTAATTGTTCAATTCAGTGGATGTCTGAGTTGCAGACATGAAGAATATGTTATCTTTATCGCAATATTTAACAGCAATATCACATTTCTACCCAATATTGTGCTGTCCTACTCTCCAGAATGTGTCTGTGAAGTTTCAGGTAAAAAAAAACAATCAGATGAATTGTTATACCATGTTATAAGGTCAGAGGGAATTGTATCTTTTTTGCACCTGTTCCTTAAAATGAAAAGGAGCTGGTTCTCCCTGTCCAATAAAAGTAGTACTCCTCACACACTCTTAGGACATTTTATTTCAGAGAAGGATAATCGGGGTCAGATGTAAGAATAAACACAGCAAAAAAAATAAATTAACAAACACTATGAAACAGACACCCACAGTCACAAATACCACAGTAAGATAAACATACTGTACAAAATAAACCTGTAAGCATCTAATATCCACTAACCAGGACTCTTTTTGTGTGATTGAAGCGTGCTCGTTTATAGTTTATATATGCAGCTTTGGTTATTACAATGTGTAATGAGTTATGTAGCTCGAAAAGTTGAGTATAATTACAAAATGTACCACTTAATGCTTCTTGACATGCAGTTGGATCACAGATAGCTGGAACAGATCTTTTAACCCCAGTTATGTGGAACTGTTTATATTCGTTATAATAATGGGACCAGATAATACGTGCCTGTTAATTAATCTTAGTTTGCAGGGAAAACAGCACTGCTACGTCTTGCTGCAGTGGGCCTCAAAATCGCTTGAATTTGGATTCTATTTTAACGTCAGAAAATTAAAAAAAGAGACTTGTTTATATCACAATAATATCAGTGTGGACACCCTATATCTACACACATTTCTGTCCATCTTCCAAATTTTTTTTTCCAAAAATGTGCTCTCAACACCTTTAAGAGAATAACTTTAATAATTGTTTATTAATTAAATTCAATTCATCTTTATTTCTATAGCGCTTTTATAATGTAGATTGTGTCAAAGCAGCTTAACATACAGTAGAAGTTCTAGTAAATTGAAACAATGTCAGTCCAGTTTTTAGAGTTGAATTTCAGTTTCATTCAGTTCAGTGTGGTTTCATTTTCACTGCTGAAAGTCTAAACACTGAATAGCAAATTCATCGATGCGCAGCTTCTCTGTCTAGTTAAGGCACTGAGAATGTATTTAAAGTGCTCTAGTCGTTTAGACAGACAGACAGACAGACAAACAGAACATCTTTATGACATTTAGGAAGTACATTTGCACATCATTATAAAATACATGTTGGCTAGTAAAACTGTAATTATTTTGATATGTGAAACTGAATTAGTTACAGATTAAGTTTAATAGTTAAATATTGCAAAAGCCAAAGTATAGATAGTATTTATGTTTGAAAATATATTACAAGGGAGCTTGTTTAAATGACTTTGTTTTGGCCTATAAAATGAATAATAGTCTATCAATTACAGATGCTATGCTTAAGCTTGTCAGTAGAGGATATGCTGGATCATTAGTCAGTACAAGCACAGCAGACTCAGTTAATCCAAATCCAGCCTGCTTATGTTCTATAGAACAATCCTAATATTCACTTTTTATTATACAACTTAAGTTTTTAAATATTCTTTTCAATAAATACTTGTTTCTACATTTCATTGTTTATTGTTCGATTTTTCTTTAACTGCAGGATATAAAGTAGCAAATTGTTTTGTTTAAAGTGGAGAATGGTTTACATGGCTCATGGCTTGGATAGCAGAACTTTTCTTACTTTAACTTTCTATAGTCCTTAGAGGTAGGGCTGGGTGAAAAGATTTTCGAATACCTAATTACTGTAATACATAATTCACCCACTGGGTGTCAATCTTACATAATGCAACTTAAAGGACTAGTACAGGATTGTTTGCTGGAAAGTTTTCCTCATATTTGTGAAAACTCAGGGAACTGAAGTTGCATCTGTAACAGGAGTGCTGTTGACTGTTTAACTATGAGTAGTAATTGTGACTTGAATTGACCCAAAACAAAAAAACATAGCATCTAATTTTCATCTGATCTAATTTTGTAATCATTTATATGGATGTTTGTTTTGAGGGTTTGGTGTTTTGAAAATGTAAACATTTAGTTGGATTGTAAAAAGTAACACCTGCTTTGACTCCCTAAAATATTTAAAAATAAAATGGTGCGAAATAAAATATTAACTCTGTTATAAAACACTTTCAGACTGATCTGACTGACAAGCTAAACATGATTGAAGGCAAAATGGACAAGAATGAACAGGTTATCACACAGATGAAGGAGCAGCAAAATAAATTAAAGGTTGGCAAATGTTTATTTTTCTTTTGTTATGTCTATTTCTGATAAAGACCGATGACAACACATCTATTTATTTACCATCACAGAAGCACCATAAGACTGAAAACTTCCCTTAAATTTCCCTTTTTATTTATTTAATTTTTTCACCAGGATCTAGCTGCCACCCGAAAGCGCATTCTTGAGGCAGAATATAGCCAGATCAGAGAAATGATCGACAGAGATGAAAAAGAGGCTATGCTGGCAATTGATAAGGAACAAGAGAGAGGTCAGAGCAAACTTGTCTCCTTGATGAAGAAGTTTAATGAGAATATTGAGAAGATGGAAAGGACCAAGTGTGAGATCAACAGTCTGCTGGACCAGTCGCAATCACTCACATTTTTAAAGGTGATCAAAATCATTTTTTTGTGGGACCAAACCCATTACCCTGTGTAGGACACGTATCCTAGATAGAAGCCAATTGAAGACAAGCAGCTCTAATGAATATTGTTTGTTTATTTGTATTCATGCTGTGTAGATAGAACAGTAGAAAATTGACAGGAAAGCTGGGGTAGAGAGAAGCAAATGCGAAACTCGGGCCACCATGAGAGCAATTGTACTGTAGGTCTGTGTGTTGAACGACAAGGCTAGATGACCTGACAGGGTGTTTGTATTCTTGACCTTTCATTCTCTGTTACAGGCCTCCATAGATTTGCCCTCAGTGATAAATTTTGAGCCCTATAACCCACGCATGAATTTGGACAGTAAAGAGGTGATCGCTTACCACTCCTCTGCTGTTGCACTTAAAGAGTGGATCACCAAGTTAATGGAACAGTCAACAGAGAACAGAATCTCTGTACTTAAACCAGGTGTGTTTGTGTGGGAGGATTTGGGACAGCTTTTTTTTTTGTTAATGGTTGAGCATACAGCAACACCACACATTGTCATGATGTCCATATGTTTTTACAGAGTTTGAGAAATCTGTTCTTGGCACAGGTTAGATTGTCTTTTGAACTGAATGGTGTGGAAATCTGGGATATATTATTCATATAAAAACATGATTTAGGAACATTTTATGTTGTCTAATTATACTGTTGAGATAATCCTTAATGAAACAGGTCATCTAATCCTCCAGGATACCAGTCACCTGGAATTCTTGGTGGGACTCCTGCATTCCTGCCAAATCCAAGAGATATGTGTAAGTAACTATTATGAAATTGAATTGGCTGTTGTTCATGATTCGTTATAATCTAAATCTTTCTATTATTTTTTCTCAACACATCAGCATATATGCGACCACCCTGCTCTTCCAAACCCAAGGTCCTACCTTCTAAAAAGAAAAATCCTGGTAGGTCAAATGCATACCTGGAAAAATGTTTTAGAGCTACCAATAATATACACGTAAATAAAGAACAAAACATTTGTCTCATTGTTCTTCTTGATAGACAGGAGGGATACTAAAGAGAAGCCAAACAGTAAGCTCTGACCACCCTCTAATTTATGATTTTATTGTATACTGTTACTGACATTTAAAGTTTGTCTTATTAGTGTTATGTGTAAAACATTTGATACCCCCCTGTGATTGGTTTATAGAAAGGTGTGTTCTGTGTTAATTTCTTAATTTCTTATATACATCTCGTTCTGGTTCTGTGTGTGTGTGTGTGTGCATGTGTTTGTATTATTTGTATGATTTTAACCTTATATGAAATACCTCCTTTGCCAGGATCCAAGAATCCCACTCAAGGGATAAATCCAGTTTTCTCCAAAAGCATGGACAACTTGAATGAACTCAGACCTAAAACTGTAGACATAATTGACATAAGTATGTGGAAAAAGTTCTTGTTCGGTGATGCTCTCTTTCTTAAACTTTGTGATTCATCATAATTCAAGAATAGACTGCAGAATCTACTGTAGAACCAAAATATGGGAACACATCAGACCATTCTCAATTGAGTCTCATCAAGGGGTGCATTTCCCATACAACCAGCATCAAACTACAATGCATTCTTTGTGAAATACATTGTCATAAACACTATAGGAATATTGTCAGTATCAGATCATTTAAGCTTATTCACATGAAAAAGTATGAATTTCTGTAATCTCCTTTTTATTCAATACATAATTGGGGTACACTATGTTTATGGGGTGGTTCATTCAGTTTCACATTGAAAATGTACACAAGACCACTTGGTTATTTTGTTTGCTGCGGCAAGATTTAAGGATTTAAACCCCAAATCAAATGCACACACCTGGCAACCTAGGCTGGCCTCGTGGAGTATTTCTATTTTAGTCGCAATATGGAAATGCATTATAGACATGTTAACACCGCAAATTTAACTGTTACCGTCAGGTAGGAGGTAGGATTTTGTGACAGGATAAGCCATACACGCAGGGCTGTTTGACACTATTCTTTGTACTTACAGAGTCAATAAAGGACCACAGGTCACATTCACACACACATCTCCGAGTGCACGCGCACACACACAGTGAACTTCTGGAGACTCACACTCCACCGTCATGACATACATTCGGTGTGCGCTATCAAATGACATTAAAACAACTCACTCTGTCCTATCAGTCGAGTCCTTACTTCCTACTCAGATCCAGCAGCTCAAAGTTTATCACGGTGGCATGAATGAAATGTTGCTGAACGAAAGTGAAACTGCTGAAAATTGTACAATTAAATACCAAAAAATAAATTACAATTTTTAAGTTCAATTTGTGGAAAGGTGTTCGATTTCTTGTGTAAAATTAAACAGGGGAGAAGCCAGTTTATAGCTTACAGTCTAGTTTATAGCTGAATATTTAGCAGTGTTTTCATGTCCTTTACGACAGTGTTTCCCACCTAGTGGGTCGCAGGAACTTTTTCAGTGGGTGGTAAAAAAAACAACAAAAGTTAAATTTTTAACTTTTTTGACTTTATTTTTGAAATGCATGCGACAACCCTACCGTTTGACATGTGAAATTTCATTTAATTATAGCAACAAATATGTCGAAGCTCAAGAACGACCCTGAATATGTAAAGTATGGATTCATATATTGACAACAAAAAAAGAGTTAAAACCTCAGTGTGTGTCATAAATAGCGAGGTGCTCTCACAAGAGAGCATGAAACCTTCTATATTAAAACGACATTTAGAAACCAGACAACATGTTTATTAACAGTTCAGTTTAGTTCATGGTAACTAAACCTTTTCTTAACCTAACCACCGCTTACAGTTTTTTGTCATTTTACTTTGTAATATTTCTATAATTTGATACATTTTGTTAAATGATAGCAATAACATATAGTTTATTTGTAAGTCTTGGTGATTTTGTTATGATTTATCTGTCACTACTTGTGTATGTTAACAGATAAATACAAATTAATTATAATTCCTAAAATTGTATTATAGTTCCTAAAAATTTGGGTCGCGGCTTGATGACCGTGTAAAAATGTGGGTCCCATGGCCAAACCAGTTGAGAACCCCTGCTTTACAACATAGAATTCATTAAAATAGGAATAAAAGAATATTCAGTTGATTTTAAAAAGGATCTAAATTGTTTTGCATTTTGTGATTTTTTTTTTCAGTTGAATTAAAAATGTTTTTATTAGAAATATTTAGAATAAATATATTTAGCTAATATTTAAAATTATATGAAAACTATTTTCAATTCATATATTAGTAAATATTTTGCAGTGTTTGCATGTCTTTACTACATAGAATTCTTCAAAATAGAAGTAAAATATAATTTAGCTGAAGTTAATTTTAAAACAATTCAGCCAAATTGTTCACTTTTTATCAGATAAACAAAAGACTATTTTCCATTCATGTATTTCATTAAGGATTTCCTAAAAATAGTTTAAAATCTCGTCTCGTCACACCCCTACTTTATACGCATGTGCACTCTTCAGATTGTTGACACTAAAATATATCTATAAAATCTATGTTTTTACAATGCAATACACTTTTAAACCACAGGTTTAACCACAGGTTTAAAAGTATGCAAATGTCTGGTAAAACAGCAAAAATATTCAAATATGCCAAAAACAAGCATAGATGTGTGAAAATGTATTGGGAAATGCATCTCTAATTTGTTATCCTGACACAATAATATAATGAAACGTTTCCTGTTTGGAGGCAGTATGTTAGGCCTTGCTAAAAGCTTTGTATTTCTTCACAACACAGATCAACCTGCAAGTTCATCAGCTGTGCAAAACGTTAAAAGGAGTGATCTACTTAAATGTGAGTGAACAATAATTATACCATAGTTGGTCTTTATCTTTATCATATACATTGATGGGCTTGTGTGTTTCTCCTGTCTAGACGGCACTATTCTCCATTTTGATGTCAGAACGGCTCACAAGCGGATCTCACTCTCCGAAAACAACACCAAAGCAACAGTCTCAGACGACCCTGCGAACTATCCAGAAATTCCACATCGTTTTTCTGTTTGTTCCCAGGTGCTCTGCACAAAGGGTTTCTCTCAGGGCCGTCATTACTGGGAGATCAAAATGAGCAGTAACAACTTCTGCGGATTAGGACTTGCATATGGAAAAATAGACCGCAAGGGTCCCTCTAGCCGTCTGGGTCGTAATGCAGAATCCTGGTGTGTAGAATGGTTTAACGTCAAGCTTTCTGCATGGCACAACAGCTTTGAGACGGTGTTGGAGAATCCAAATCCAAGCCGTGTTGGCATCTTGCTGGACTGCGATCAGGGAAGTGCAACATTCTATAATGTGCAGGATCGTGCGTACCCCTTTCACACGTTTGTGTTCCCTTTTACTGAGGCTGTGTATCCAGCTTTCTGGATTTTTTCAAATGGTTCCTCTGTCTCTCTGTGCAAGCTCAATAACTGAATCAATGAAAGCCAAGGTGGTCAGTTAATTGATGTTTACTTCATCCTTGGCTGTCTGAAAGTCGAGCTAAAATATCAAGCTTCAAAAGACATCCTAAAATATACCCACGGAGGACTGTTTATGTATTAAGCACATTTTCGATTTCGCAAGGTTTGTTCTTGTGCATCCAGCAAGCACTGTTTAGCTGCTGTTGATTGCTATTAATGTCCTCTATGTGTACTGGTTGTTTAAAAAAAACACAACTCCTTCCAATTAATATCAATTTGTTTTGAGCTTTCAATAAATGGATAAAAAACTATGTATATAGAGTGTTTATGGATGTTTCCCAGTTATAGGTTGCAGCTGGAAGGGATTCTGCTGCGTAAAATATATGCTGGATAAGTTGGCGGTTCAATCCACTGTGGCAACCCCAGATTCATAAAGGGAGTAAGCCAAAAAGAAAATGAATGAATGAATGATGTAAATAGTTGATTTGTCATGTCAATGGACATGATTGATGTGTTGATATTTAATCAATTGTGTCATTGAAAGATAACCTTCATAGGAGTGACAGGGTGTTTGCTGCAATAAAGACTTGCTCTGTTTGTTAAATGACCAACCAAATAAAGTTAAACAAAATATGTATTTAGGTAGAAATTAGGTGAGCGGAACAAGGCTGTATCAGCGTAATTCTGACCTAATTATATGTCAACAGTTTGTGTGAATATTTAACAGGCACCACACAAACACATTTGTCCAAGACTGACATGATTATTATGAATATGAACATGAATATTATGCAGAGACGATAAATAAATGCTTAAGTTGTTAATCATTGCATACATTTTGTTTGCAAATGGGACTATATTTAATCTTAGTTTGGTATCACATGGTCAAAGTCTATCTCTAGTGTACAAAAGATACTGTTGTCTTGTTTCCTGAGCAAAGTTAGCTCCAGTTAGATCTTTTTTAGGCATGTGAAAATCAGTCACAATGTTAAGGTGAAGAAGTCATTTTGGAATATCAGTAGCCATTTGTACCTGTAAACCAAACAAATCCATTGTAAAAAAAAATGTTGAAATGTTGTGTAGTCACATAGTCTTAAGAGACCAATCCAAATTTTGCTGAAAACTCAGTTTTTCTCTCGTTCTCTGTTGTATTTATAAAAAACTTGTAGTTTCAATTAAGAGGGAATGACTTGATCTTTTGAAATGTTGGTGGTAATGTATGCAGTTTTATGTGGTTTGTGCTGAACAATAAAAGGTGAAAAATAACAACAAACCAAATCTTTGAACAAGGAAGTCTTTATAATCAAAATTCAATCAGAATAATCTCCAATTTGCACTTTGATTCAGAACTGATTTTAAATGTATACAAGTACATTTTTGTGCACATATACAAAGAAGGCAGTTACGAATGAAATACATCTCCTGGAGCAGCATGGGATGTTTGCACTATTCAAAACATTTTTGAAAACAAGCAGCCATGGGTGTTGACCGTACAACAATTAAAGAAATATTATAATCTACCCTTAACAATCTTTGTAACACTCCCAAACAGTGGTGCAGAAAGTTACTTTTAAAAGCAATGCATTACTTTAAAAAGTAATTAGTTTAAAAAAAAAAAAAAAAAGAAAGAAACTAGTTGCATTACTTTGTTACTTTATTGTGTAAAGTAATGCATCATGTTACTTTTGAGTTGGGAATTGTTAAATTTGGGTGGGATTTTCGTTTTTTAGTTGAGGGTAAGAAAACGAATAAACGACTTTAAAATTCATTATACACGTGTGGGTGGTGCTGAAACACCCTTTCCCTCTGATTGGCAAACCAAATCTGAGCTTGTGACACCCTCAAAATAACATACATACATACATTACATTACACACACGCACACACACATACAATATTAAGAGGAAATAAAATAATACCCTTTGTTATAGCCCCAGAGCCCAATGTGTTTTTATTCTGGTACTGCAAACAACTGTTAAAAAAAAAACTGAACAAAAAACTGAACAATAAAAACACACCAAGTAAACAACAAATTATTATTATCCTATTATTATTATTTAGGCCTACAGTAGCTCTGAAACAATCATGCAAACCAGGTGCTGCTCGGAAATGTTTATTTTTAATATTGCTATTCATTTATTTTATTGTCGGCTTAGTCTTTTTTTATTATGATTATTTTTATTTTATAGGCCTTGCTCGGAAGCAATCATGCAAACCAGGTTCTGCTTGGAAATGTTTCAAAGGATAATAAGGAAATTTTGCTCAGCACCAAGGCACTTGGCAGCGAACTATGACCTTATTTTAATGACAACTGTCTAATAATACTGCAAATTTATGTTTTTATTTAATTTGTTCATACACAGAGAATTCAAGCCTGCTAACTGATCAAATAATAGAAGATGTAAACACACACACACACACACACACACACACACACACACACACACACACACACACACACACACACACACACACACACACACACACACACACACACACACACACACACACACACACACACATATATATATATAAGAGGACTATTATTTTGAGGGCAACATTACAAGCTCAGATTTGGTAGACCAATCAGAGGAAACAGGCCTTTATAGCACCACCTACAAGTGTATAATGAATTTTAAAGTCGTTTATTCGTTTTCCTACCCTGAACCAAAAAAAAAATTGAAAATCTAGCGAAAATCTTTTTTTTTTCTTTTTTTTTTGTGAACAAAAGAAAAAACGAAAAACGGACGTTTTCTTAGATTTTCATTTTTTGTTTGAAAACAGCTATGGAATGGACGGAAGATACCCTGGTCCATTTTCTCCTTGATTTATAATTCAGCATTATATATTTCAAATATATTTTAATAAGTCAAAATATTATTACTTATTTTTTTTAAGTAATGCATTATATTACTTGTTACTTACAAAAGTAATATTATTATGTAACTTGTGTTCATTTTAATGCATTACCCACAACACAGCTCCCAAATTATTAAAATGATAAACCAGCAGATTCCCACTGAGAATCATCTTTTTTTGATAAATTTTAAGACAAGCTTTTGAAAAGTGCTGTTAAAGTTGTAAAGTTGTTGTTTTCATTACATACTCTGCTTAAGTATTTATACTTATTTGTGAAATTAGTACAATGTTCTAAAACACAAAATAATTTAACACTTTAGTTCAAAAGCAAAAAAATAAAAAAAAATAAAAAATTCTCAAGATAAGCAAACACAAGTTTTCAGACATTGTTAAACCTTTTTATGATAAACAGAGCAGCCAATGGTTAAGTGTACAACTGATAACACATCATTCCAATTAATAAGAATTTCAAGATTTTCCATATCAGGACATAATAATAATAATCCATAGTCCGTATGGTCTTTGGAAGGTCTTAAAAAAAATTTAAACAGATAAACAACATCATGACATCTCGCACTATGGCATTATTGATTAAACAAAATAAAGTTAAGATTAAAAAAGCCATTGGTGTCAAACTTGTGATTCACCATATGATTCAGATACACGTACAGATCCACTTTTGAAATTACTTGGAACTTATCATTTCTGAATGAGCTTATCAGTCTCAGATAATTCTAGAGGTTTGGAAGTTGTTTTGCACAGCTCTCTCTATCGACATTCAGGATGAGGTCTAGACTTTAACCAGACAATTGCAACACCATTATTTTAGTTTACTTTTTTTCAGCTGTTCTCTTGTAGATTTGCTGGTGTGCTTGTGATCATGGTCTTGTTTCGTGACACAATTTTAGGTAAGCTTTGAATGTTGGACAGTCATTGTGTTAACACACTTGAAAACGCCAAAACCAACAAACTGCTTAATCTTCATTTGATGAACAATTTAGGCATTTTGTTAGCAGTGCCTGGATTATTTTTTAATGTTAATGCTGTATATTGTTGTTCATCTGAGATTAAAGTTTTCATATTTTATGACCTGCCAATGATCAGATTGCCATGAGTAAAATGAAATAGGGAAAAAATGAAATAGGGTTTCACATTCCTATGTGTGTGTATGTATGTATGTATGTATATATATAAACACAGATTTGGGGAAAGTGACTTTTGAAAGTAATGCAAAAAAAGTTCCCCAAAAAAGTAACTAGTTGCATTACTTATGGTAAGTAATATGTTACGTTACTTTTGAATACCTGCCTGAGATTTGATCTCTTTCAGACCTTGCAGGGTATTTATTTATTTATTTTAAATAGAGGAGCTCTGCATTTGATGATACACTTTACAACCTACATCTTTAATTACCTTTAAATAAATAAATAAAAAATGATTAGAATGTTACCTTTGGGAACTTGCTGACACTACTTATGCCATATATACAGATTAATGAAAGTTGAAGCAATTCAGTAAAATCACTGTCTACTAAGACTATCTCTATTCTTCCATGTGTTCAAAACAAGAATACTTCTGTCACAGAAATATAAGGCTCTGCCATCTGTTTTTGTGTTCCCACGGTGAGCTAATTCCCTCATTGAATGTGATTTAACGTGATTACACTCATTTTAATTCTGCAAATTCTTTTTAAAAACTAATTAATTCATTTAAAATGTAACTCAAACATTATTACTTGATTTTTTTAGAAAAAAATAATATTGTAATGTAACTCACATTACTTGCAATGTGTTATCCCAACACTGTATAAAGTTGAAGACAGAATTATTCTTCCCGATTTATTCTTTTCCCCATTTTCTGTTTAACAAAGAGCAGATTTTTTCAACACATTTTTAAACATAATAGTTTTAATAACTTATATCTAATAACATATTTATTTTATCTTTGCCATAAAAGACAGTAAATACAAATTGACTAGATATTTTTCAAGACACTTCTATTCAGCTTAAAGTGATTTTTAAAGGCTTAACTAGGTTAATTAGGTTAACTGGGCAGTTTAGAGTAATTAGGCAAGTTATTGTATAATGATGGTTAATTCTGTAGACTATCTAAAAAAATTGCTTAAAGGGGCTAATAATTTTATCCTTAAAATGATTTTTAAAAAATAAAAAACTGCTTTTATTCTAGTCGAAATAAAACAAATAAGACTTTCTCCAGAAGAAAAAACTATTATCATACATACTGTGAAAATTTCCTTGCTCTGTTAAACATCATTTGGGAATTGTAAAAAAAATAAATAAATAAATAAATAAATAAAGGGGGGCTAATAGTTCTGACTTCAACTGTATATACACACACACACAAACATTTTTCTTTGTGTCGCAGTCTTGTCTCTTGAAAGCCGTTCAGCTCCCAGAAAAGCATTAGTCTATCCTTCACAATCAAAGAAAATGACTTTAAATATGAAATGAAATAAATTTAA